>NW_027397065.1:86752357-86882240 GCF_003265705.2 Callorhinus ursinus | reverse complement strand
AAAAAGAATGAAATCTTGCCATTTGCAACAACATGGATGGAACTGGAGGGTATTATGTTAAGTCAGAGAAAGACAAATACCATATAATTTCATTCATATGTGGAACTTAAGAAACAAAACAGAGGAACATAGGGGAAAGGAGGGAAAAATATAGTAAGACAAAAACAGAAGGGGAGGCAAACCATAGAGACTCTTAACTATAGAGAACGGACTGAGGGTTGCTGGGGGGAGGTGGGCAGGAGGATAAGGTAACTGGGCGACGGGCATTCAGGAGGGCCCCCGGTGTGATGAGCACTGGGTGTTGGATGTGGGTGATGAATCACTGGACCCTGCTCCTGAAACCAGTGCCACACTGTATGTTAACTAACTGGAATTGAAATTTTAAAAATAACAAAACAAAGCAAAACAAAACTCACCTTTTGACTATTACAGGAGCTAAACTATACTTTTATTGTGTTACACTTCTGAAATTTGGGGGTTATCTGTTACAGTACTAACAGAATCTTATGTCACAGAGATTTGCATTCAGATCCCAACTCTGCGGGATACACTCCACTAAAGTGACTTGAAGCCCCTCCAAGCGGAAACAAAAAGATACCCAGGGGAGAGGGGGGAGGGCATCAGGTTTTCTGGAATGACAACTGGCATGCTGGAAACTTGAAGCTCCAGTCACGTGTTTTTTGATCTCAGTTTGGTCATCATCAAGAAGCAGGGGGATTTCTGTAAGCAAAACTCCATTTTCTTCTTTTATCCTGCTGCATTCTGAGGAATACAAGGGGATCTGAAGGTGAGGTTTAGAGGCAGAAAGCTGGAATTCATAAATTCACTACTAACAGGAAATGAATTGTGGCCAAAATGATAGGGAGACGCACAGTTCCCGTTTTACAGGGTGCATCTGCATCAAAGAAACGGGTTTCCATCACAGATGCACATAGACTGTGTGAACGTAACATGGTACGGTTTCTGAAGATACAAAAATAAAATGAAAAATAATATTTCCAAGACATACCTGTTTTTCTGGAGTTCTTCCAGGGATAAATTAAAGTGTCAAGCTTTTATGATTTCGGTCTCTTATTATGATTCATTTATGCAGGTAATTCTCCTTAATTAAATGACACCCGCGGGCCAGGCCACATTCTTAGAGAACCATCAGTGCTTGGCATCCTTCCTACCCCGCAAGCACGGCTCTTGCCTCAGGAAGAACCGCCCCCCTGCCCCTGGGTCCTGGGTACAGGTGGCAGAGGCGGGGAGGGGGGGAGGGGAAGGGGCTGGGCGGGTCTGCAGAGGAGGCCAGCTAGGTGCAGGGTTCCCAGCAGCTTCAGGACTTGTTGGTAAGGTGCGTTTTCTGCCCTCTGTGGGCTGCACACCTGCCCCAGAGGGTCGGAGGTGCCGGGTAGGGCGGGGGAGACTACCAGCCAATCACAAAAGGCCCAGGAGTTGCGGTGGGAGAAACAAACAAAAACAGATCCGTTCATTTAGATGGCATGCAAAGTTAATACGAAATGGCCACCTCTCACGCCCCTCGTGCCTTGCTTACTTCTGGGTTGGTTCTATTCCAGCTTCCAGAATAGGGGCTTTGGGACCTGCCCTTTGTTAGCCCAAACCACACAAGATCAAAAAGCAGCATTTTGCAAGTGTCTGGTTATTCTGGATGCTTCGGTTAGATGCTGGTGTGCCTCCCGCCTCCAAAAATGACAACTCTATCTTCCAGTTTGTTCATCTGAAAACCCTGCAGTCGTTCTGTACACCATTATTTTCTCATACCCTGTATCCAATCTATTATCCAATCCTGTCCCGGCCACCTTCCAAATATATCCCGAACTGACCTCTTACGTCTCCACCACAGCTGCTCTGGTCCAAGGCGTCAGCACCTCTCACCCGCTTATTGCAAGAGCCTTTTAGGAATTGCTGTTGTCTGAGCTTTGGGCTACTGTCCTAGAGTCGCTTCTCAACAAAAACCGAAGCCAGTAAGTTTAAGGGAGTGTTTCTCTTCTGACCAACCTCGTGTATTGGTTTCTATCTCATTCAGGGTAAAGACAAAGTCCTCAAAGTCCCTGAAGCCCCGTCCTATGAGGATCCCTGAATCTTTGGGATGTCACCTCCCCCTGCTCTCCCTCCTGCCCATCGCACTGACCTCTGCTCGCCACAGCCTGGAGTCCCGGCCTGGCTGCCATCCCCAAGGCTGGAACGCTCTTCCCTAGTCAGCCACACAGCCGTTCCCAGCAGCGCCGGGATGCTCTCTATCCCCACGCTCTGCTTTATCTTTCTCTTCGGACTTGCCCAACACGTTACATGTTCCATATGAAGGTTTTCATCGTTGTGTCTTTGGAGGCATGTAAGGAGTGAAAGTCTGGTTCACTGGTCTCTATTCCAGTGCCCCGTGCCTGGCACACGGTCGGCGCTGAGTAATTAGATTCCATGAGCGCATGCTTTACCCGAAAAAGGATTGTTGTCGCTGCTTTATGTTGTCAAGTGAGCAGTAGCAATTTCAAAGTAGGCGTTTACATTCTGTACAGAAAAAAAAAAATGCGTTTTTCTGTTAGGTTCGGTTCTCGCTGGTTTTGTTTCTTAGGGAGGCAAGGAGAGCGTACACGAGTAGTGAGATCAGCCTCTCTCAGTGTCCTGTGAGACAGGACACGCTTTTGTAGAGTCAGCTCAAGTTAGTCTTCTGGAAAATTTTATGAAGTTTGAAACATTAGGTGTGATATATTTGGGCTGTTGGTTTTCTTTCTGTCACTGTGTGGTTTTGTTTTGCTTTGTCTTTAATTTAAATTAATCAGCCCGTGGATGATATTCATCAGCCATCTGCTATGCAGCAGACACTACGGGGCCACATGAAGATGGGACAATGGGGGATGCCAGGGCCACCAACATGCTGAAAGGGTAAATTACTGGCATGCTTCACACACAAAGCTTTGTTGTCCATGATCCATAACATTCTGATTAGGGAAGAAGTTCTGGCAGCCAGCCTCCCTAAGAAGGAGGAGGCAGACGCAGAGCAAATGATTATTTTTCCTGATGGAATTATCTACCAGTAAATCTTCCTCCTTATTTCTTAGTAAACTGTCTATGACAGGTGGGTCATGAGGTATAGGAGAGATATGTGATTAAATGGTTTTTCCTAGCAACATCAAATCATTACATTGTTAGGTTATCTAAGCCCAGACTGGTCCAGGAGGCCTCTCCTTTCAAATGTATATACCATTAGTACATTAGCATGAATTATTTATCAGGAGCTTTATGAACTACTTTGGACCCAACGGATTGAAAGGGAAGGTAAGTGAGAGAAAGAGAGAGAGAGAGAGACAGAGACCCAAGACCAAAAACCAGTGGGTGGAGGCTCCCAAACCCAAAAAAGCAGAGCAGAGGGGGACGCTGTCTCCCTCTTGATACTGAGAAAGGGAAGACCTTAGACCCAAGATGAGGTTGCTTCATCCAAGAGCAATATCCCCGGAAATTTTCCCTGCTCTCTCTCAATGTTACTTTCAGAAAGTAGAAAGCCTCAGCCCTCGACGGTCCTGATTTATGATTCTCCAGGATCATTCCACTGCTGTTTGCAGGAGAAGGGTGAAAAATCAAACCCACTTGACCTGCCGGTCCTGTGTGGAAACCCAGGTGGACGTCAAAGTTCCCAGCCCGATGCTGGCTCTAGGGACGCACCCACGGGGCCCCTGCTCACGGTGGCAGGAGAGATGGCTGCCCGCATAGTGGGTGTGCGACATGCAAACACTGAGCAAGCTGCACACGTGTCCCGGCATGCGGTGGCGTTCTGCTCAGCGGCCGAGATGAGTGAGAGGGACAGGCATGGAATTGTGTCCGTGTTCTATGAACACAGAGTACAGGCCTGCATCCCAAGGTCACCATTTCCAGACAGCCCCAAAGGGGAACACTTGAGAAGCAGTTTTATTATGTTCAAGCCCTGTGAATATTCACTTTGAGAAATAGAGAGGAGTTCCTATTATCATTATTGCCCTCTAAAAATATATGGATGGCCTCTGAGATTGAACACTTCCCCCACTAAAATAAAAGTAGAGTTTTTAACTTGAAAAAAATCTAAAAAAGATATAATGTGGAATACGTGAAGACCTCGGGTTTTTTTAAAAAATGCATAATTTGTTGCCTCTCTCTTAGGCTCCATGAATGTGCTAACATACTCCCTAATATTTATTTATTTTTATTTTTTTTCATAAAGAGCAAAAAAGGCTTCACTTATTTTTTTTCAGAAAAGAATGTTGTTGCAATATTGTTCAAAAAGTGTTTGGTTACTCTAGCAGAGATGTACAGATTTCTGTTACAAATGAAAGTCAACGGAAGCATTGACTATTAGTACTCAGCTCTAAATATTCTTCTACCCCCGCCCCTTATTGAGGAATTTCCAGACTGTTTGACCTAATTCCCAGTAATTTTCCACTGGGGCACAAACCTCTACGGGAAACAGTACACCCCACACACTTACACCCCCTTCTCTGGAGGATGCCCACTGCAGTGCCCCGAACCTTTGTTATCCCTGGAAGGCAGGTCTTACAGTCACTGGTACTGGTTTCTCTGTCTACAAATGGCAGCCACTAATTCTAATCAGGGTTTGACAGGTGGCGTTTTGCAATTCAGATCTGCCTATCTCTGGGTCCCCTGCTCTGAGAACTTCATCACCATCAAGCGTCAGCAGAGTCTGCCTCACACAGTATTTTCCCTTTCAGAGCGAGAAGCATTCCTTCATCACAGCCTTATTTGTCTGGTTTATTTACCTGGCTCCTGCTCAAGAGGCTTTTAGCTCTGGCAATTTTCCAGGCTCAAAACACATCCTGCTTCATCCATAAGGATGACTATCCAAAGGACTGGTTCTGCCCCAGAAGAGAGCAGTGGGGGGGGGCAACAGAAATCTACAGGAAATCTCAACTTTCCAGGACACAGGTCAGACTAGCCAGTGCCAAGGTTAGTAATTATACAAGGACAGAATAAAGAAGGATACCCATATCCCCCCACCCCTCAAGTGGTCACAGAGATAAGCAGCAGACTTCCCTCCTCACCCTAACACATGACCTCAGGCTGGACAAGACACCTAGAGATAAGGCCAGCCTTGCCCCTGGTTGATTTGCGGGATCTGGAAAGGCCACTGCAGGAGAAACAGTGAGCTGCCTATCCAGTGTCTTCCTATGCTTCTTTCATGGTCACAGGGCCCTGAATTTGTTTAGGGTAGTGGTGTACTCAGCTAAAAGATTGCAAAGTATTTAGTTTTCCTTGATACTAATTTTCTAGCCAGTGATTTATTTTGGTGAGATATGAATGTACTAAAAATGGGCACATAAATCTGTTTAAAGTCTTTGTGTACTTCCTCCCTTCCTCTTTGCTTGGAACACAGTGAGATGGCTAGAGTTCCAGCAGCCATATTGGCCCACGAGGTAAACCTCAGAATGTCAGCCTCTGACTTAGAATGTCAAACAGAAAGATGGAAGGAGCTTGGGTTTCTTTTTGCCTAGAAGATAGCAAAAGAGTTCTAGGTTTTCAACTTTTATAATTTTTTTACATGAGAGTAAATACATTGTTTTTATTTTTTGTCTATGCAGCCAGCAAACAAAATTCTTACAAGTGTCCCATAAGTGATACTCAATACCAATGCCCACATACACACATACTCACATAGGCATACACATACATGACACACTCACACATAGATGGGACACACACACACATGTTATATGTCAGCAATGATTATTCATGACCACATCTGTGGATATCAGCCTGGGAAGGATGACTTGCCAAGTTTCTGTTTTCTTAGTGTATGACTAATTCTATCACAAAGTGGACAATTCTACAGAGTAGAATATAAAGAGAAAATATAACAAATGGGGAAAGAGAAACTGCAGGTGAAGGAGACAAGAATATCTGGAGAAATCAGAATCTTAAACTGTATGTGGCCTATGATTAAGCAATATCTAAATCATGCATATTTATATTAATCTAATTTGGAAGGAGAACAAAAAGAATGAAAATGACAGTGGGTTCATGGTTGAATATTTTAAATATTCATTTGTAGTGTTTTTTAAACACTGAATTAATAGAAATAAATCATATTTAACAAATGATAATGGGCATGTTAGTTCTGTTCCTTATCCAAGGGTTGGCCAGTTGCTGTTATCATAAATGCACCATCCATGTTGTTAACTAATATTTGATCCAAAGACCAAACTCCATTAATATAACCATAAGCACTTCAGCTGCTTGTCTCTCTAGGCAACACCAGGTATATTTTGTTAGTGCTGAAAGGCTGGAATGGATTTTCTTTGGTGAAATTAGTGGTGTTAGAGATACAGTCCTTGGCTTGATATTTCAGAGACACAATCACTATCCTTGCAAGAACAGGCTATAAGGGTCCTCTGAACACTTCACCCCATATCCTTTAGAAAGTCACCCAAAGCCTGACTCTGAAACCGTCCTATGCTCACCTACTAACTTAGAGAATACCAGTTGCTTGAAGCTGATTATATATATAACTGGATCTGCCTCTAGAATATCTTGTCTACCTCAAGAGAAGACTTTGTACAAGGGGTGGAGGCATACCGAAACATATAGAGACCTGGGGGTTTACTGAGCTTACATAACAGGATACATAACTATTCTGGACATGTTTACTAAAAATAAACATCTTGTACATATTCCTACATGTAGCACAACTCAGTACGTCACCTGTTTTCACTCGCAATATCAAGGTCATGTGGAAGAAGATTGATAGACCTTGCCAATCTCTAACTATGGGTGGCTACATATTTATCGAGAATATCCAAAATCCCCCAGGATTGGCTGTTTAATCATTTTGTGAATAAACCAAAGAAACCAAAGATACCAAGAAGTTATTTTTTTGAAAGGGTCTATTAAACTCATAAACCTCCAGCCAAATAGTAAAAGAAAGACAAAAAATGATGAATTTCGGAAATGAGAGGTCATTAACACTGATCTCATGGATTAAAAGAATAATAAAAGAGTACTATGAATCACCGTATACCAACAAATTTGATATTTTAGACTAAATGAACTAAATTCTTGAAAGGCATAAATTGCCAAAACACAAACAACAAAAAATAGATAACCTGAGTAGCCCATATTTATGAATGAAATTGAATCAATAATTAATAACATTCTAAAATACAGACCACCAGGCTCAGATGGTCTAACTGGTGGATTCTCCCAAACATGTAAGGAAAAAGGTGACACCAATTCTCCACAATTTCTTATAGATAATCCCAATCCCAAAAACAGATAAAGACATGACAGAAAGGAAATTAGATTCCAATATCTTTTATGAACATAGAGGCAAAAGTCCTCAACACAATATTGCCAATTTGAAACCAACAATTTCTAAAGTAAATTATACACCATGACCAAGTGAGATTTATTCCAGGTCTGAAAGACTGGCTCAACATTCAAAAACCAGTCAGTGTAATCCACCATATCAACAGGATAAGGAATAAAAATCATCTGACCATATAAATTGATGCAGAAAAATCATTTGACAAAACACAACATCCAATCATAATAAAAACTCTTTGAAAACTAGGAATAGTTGGGAACTTCCTCAACTTGATAAACAACATATATAAAATATCTAAAACTAACATCGTACTTAATGGTGAGACACTAGATACTTTCCATCTAGCGTAAGGAACCAAGAAATGATGTGCCATCTGACCATTCCTATTCAGTATAATACTGGACATCCTGGCTAGATCAATAATACAAGTAAAAGAAATCACATGTATAAAAATTGACAGAGAAGAAATAAAAGCATCTTTATACACAGATGACATACTAGTTTATGTGTAAAACCCAAATAAACTGCAAAGCACAACAACAACAACAAAACCTCTGGAACTATAAGATAGCAAGGTTGCAGAGTTATATAAAAGTTTAATATAAAAAAGTTCTGGGGCGTCTGGGTGTCAGTTAAGCGTCCAACTCTTGGTTTTGGCTCAGGTCATGATCTCAGGGTTGTGGGATCGAGCCCCATGATTGGCTCCACACTCAGGGGAGAGTCTGCTGGAAGATTCTCACCCTCTGCCTCTCCCCCCACTTGCATGTGTGCACACTCTCTCTTTCTCTCTCAAATAAGTAAATCTAAAAAGGAGTCAGTTCCACTCCTAAATACCAGTAATAAACAATTGTAATTTGAAACTAAGACAATGATTATTAAAAATAGCATGAAAAAGTGAAACGCTTAGGCAAATTTGTAGGGAACTATGTATAGGATCTGTAGGGAGAAACGACAAAATATGAAGAAATCAAAAAAGATCTAAACAAATGGAGAAATATTCCATGTTTAAGGATTGGAACACTAAATATTGCTAAGATGTCAATTCTTTCCAACTTGACCTATAGATCCAAGGTAACCCTAGTATCCTATTTTGTAGATATCAACAAACTGATTCTAAAGTTTATATTTAAAAACCCAAAGACCTAGACTGGCCAACACAATACTGAAAGAGAACTAAGTTAAAACACTCACACTACCTGATTTGAAAGCTCACTATGAATTACAGTAATTATGTCAGTGTGGTATTATGAAAGAATAGGCACATAAATCAATGCAACAGAATTGTGAGTCCAGATAACAAATACAGTCTATTGATTTTGACATCAGCACAAACACCAGTTCATGGAGAACTTTTCAACAGCTAGTGCCAGAACAACTGGATTCCCATCGGCAAACAAAAGAAACCCAGAACTAAGCTCAGACCTTTTATAAAAATTATCTCAGGGACACTTGGGTGGCTCAGTCGGTTGGTCATCTGCCTTTGGCTCAGGTCATGATCCCAGGGTCCGGGGATGGAGCCCTGCGTCCGGCTCCTTGCTCAGCAGGGAGCCTGCTTCTCCCTCTGCCTGCTGCTCCCCCTGCTTGTGTTCTCTCTCTGACAAATAAATAAATAAAATCTTTTAAAAATTACCTCAAAATGAAACATATATCTAAATGTAAAACATAAAACTGAAAAATTTCTAGAAGAAAACATAAGATGAAAATCTGTGTGTCCTTGGGTTTAGTAATAAGGATTTGAGAAAGGGTACTGACCTAAGGAACTGAAAATAAGTGGAGTCTGTAAGACTAAAGGCAAAAGGAAAAATACATAAGCACTGTACTCTAGTTGAAAGACTCGGTTTTCCCCAAGGGGTGTGCGTTAACACTTCCGAAGCCCGTGTATGCAGCAGCTGAAATTAACAAATAAATAGATGGTAGATAGTGAGAGCCAGGATTTTCACCATTGGGAGAGAGAGTTTACAGATAAGAAAAGGGAGAAGGGTAGAATAACCCATATGGTAAGGATTAGAGACGCAGCTTTCAGTATGAATACAGGTTTAGCTTTTTATTGCCATGAGTATATATGCCAGTTAGTATAAACATATATTTCTGTGCCCTGCCAGCTGAGAGAGCCCAAAAGCAATAACATCCCAGTAGTGAGGAGCAAAACCAGGTCTTTTTTTCTAACACCATTCTCCAGTAAAAGGAACCATGACTTCTTGGAGAAATGGGTGATTCTAGAACTGGGGCAAGAGATATACGGTTTGAGCCTGGAGCATCTTGCAAGACCAGAAAATATGAAAGGGCTCAGATGCATGTAAATAAATGAATACCCACCCACAAGGATGAGGGTATGCCAAAGGGACAGAGGAGCTTCCAATGACCAAAGCTGGAACAATTTGAGCAAAAAAATAAATAAATAAATTAGTATTTGATTATAACCCTAAAACTAAGATGTCACATCCTGAATCACGTGTTTTTGTCCTCATATCTCCAAGGACATTCTGTAAAGATGTATCCTCCACCCAGTCCTGATGAGGATTAATTCAGAAGTGATTTCCAGGGAAGAGATATGGAGCCAACTGATGGACTTTTTGATGGTGTAAAGCAGATAGAGATTAAGGATATCCTGAACAACATAAAACCAATGAGAAGAGACTTTCTATCTCTGGAGGTATGTTGCATCCCCTCTGACCTTCCAGTTCTGAGAAAGCATTAGAAGAACACCTACTATGCGCTCGGTACTAGAGAGATCGGTGAATAGGACTGCCAAGAATGTGCCCTCCAGGTTATTACATTCAGTGGGTAAAGGGATACTGAGTGACCTAGGGGCAAGGCAACTGTGGTCAGAAAGACCTCTCTGTGGAGGTGATCTCTAAATTATACCTTAATATGAGGTCAGACAGAGAGAACCTGGAAGAAGTATGTTCCAGGCAGATGCAACAGTGTGTTTGATGAGCATAAGAAGGGGGTCAATAGAACGAGTAAAGGACAGAGACACTGAGATTGGCCAGAGGTGACCAGTTATGCAGGCCCTCGTCCACAGTGAGGAACTGAATTTTATTCTAACCAGAATCAGGAGTTTTCAGTAGAATTAGGAAGGAGTAGGTGGGGTCTGAGCTTCGCAACCATAGTTCCAATCATGGCAAGCCCCTGCTCTAGGTTTGTCCTTATGTTTTAGAAAGACTGCTTACGTAACTGTGTTTGGGTTCCATGAATTCCAACCATGAGGTCAAGACTCCCCAGTCGCCCAGGATTTCTTAGGATAAGTATTTCCACTACCATTTGCCCTGTTCAGTCTCCATCCTTCTTCATTTAAGATGATCTTTGTAACCATAAGTGCCCACAACAATAGGAAGGAAATAACTGGATTAAAGCCTCCCATTACTACTACCTCCAATGATCATAAAGATCTCTTAGCTGGAAGCTCAGCAGAGGACATACTGGCAAAGATGCTTCACCTATTCAGGACTTGCCTTATTTGTTTATTTGCTTGTTAGTTTTCTATTTATTTTTATTATTTGTAAAAAGTAATTTTTTCAAGGATTTTTGTTACCACCTATGCTAATCCTTATAAAAAGCATCAAATTAATATTTAATAAAATATGAAACTTGAGTAGATTAATCATGACAGATCAGGCATTCTAGAATAAAGTGGATACTGCTCTTAATTTAGGTCAGACTTTTGTATATTTGCCCCTTCCCTCTCTAACGTGTTTCCTAAGTGATTCATCTCTGATGATGAAATCAAGTCCATTTAGCTGTATGGAGGTTATGGAGTTTTAAAATTATTTCATTCTGTCTTGTTCAAGTTTTTTGTAGTCTTGTAAACAGAAAACATGACTGCAATCGCAGGACTGATCCTGGCAAAGATGCTGCATCATGCTATGCTCTATTAGGGGTTGTCCATCTATTCTCTGCAGAAGAGTTAGAGACCCGTTTAGATGTGCATGGCTGTCAAACCTGGAGTAACCTAATAAGGTAATCTCCAGTAGGTTATTTCCACAGGCACGTTCCCATATCCTGGGTTCAGTCTTAACTCCACGGAAGGGGAGGAAAGAGGATTTTAAAGCTCTTATGGGGAATCCTTGAGCAGCTTCACCCAAGAGGAATGCCCAGGAAAGGAAAGATAAGAGGTTAATTAAAGCCAAGTGGAAATGAAGCTGATGGGCGTCTGAGCTGGGAGGGCCAGGGGATTTCAGTAATTTGAGTTCCCAGAAAGCACAAGTGTCTAGAAAGTGGCAGCCCTGAAGCCATCCTTGGCTCATACAATTAGAGGTTTTCTTATCTACAGGACAGGGAAATGCAGTTTTAGTTAACAGGGCCAAAGCCTAGGAGAGAAGTACACATAATCATAAAAACAAAACAAAGAGCAAGTAACACAAGAGCAATCAGCCTATTGCTACCCATTTACAGGCAGTTTGTGGGAAGAGAGACGTCATGCATTCCATCACTCTAGTAGTCAGGATTAATTGACCTCAGATCAAACATGACATCAAATCCGCCTACCGGGAGAACGTCTGCATACACCATGAACACTACATTCAGAGTCTGCACACTGACTTTAGGGAGGTCCCATATTTCACACACATGGCTAGGATTAATTATTGACATTACTCATAATAAAGAAAGCTAAACTTCATGCAAGGTGTTAGTTCTAGAAGGACCAAGAGTCCCTGCACTCAGTGAACTGTGGTTCTAGATCAGTTGTCCCCAAAATTGAGTGAGCATCAGATCTACCTGTCAGGCTGGTCAAACCATGGGCTGCTGGTTCCCATGCCAAGATTCCTGAATCAGCAGATGGGGCTGGAGAATTTGCAGTTCACACAAGTTCCAGGGGAGGCTGAGTGACTGGTCCCAGGGTCATGCCCTGATTGCCACTGTTTTTGACTAAAGGCAAAGAGGGAGCTCAAACACAACAGCAGGCTAGCCCCCAGAGAAGGTATACCATGTTGAAAGCAGGATAAACCAAAGTGTCTGATATCAAAAATATTTACTACTTGATATATTTCAAGTCCATTTTTATCTCCCTCTTTGGATTCTAACATACTAGAGGTAGTTGGTATATGGCTTGTTTGTTTGGTAAGTAAATGATTCCGAGTCCCAAGGTGTGAAGCCAGTTTGGCATGAAAAATAACCACAAGAACGAGGGCCTCCAACCACAGGCAACTCTTATGTTATCTAAAATGTCTGTTGAAGTTTAGGATCAATTTACAATGGGAGATTACACACTATGATTTCCAATTATTTATTTTCATTATCTTCCATGCTGGACTTCTGATCTATAGAACAGAGAGCTAGTAAATTCGTGTTATTTTGAGCCATCGAATTTATGTTGATTTTTTACACGATAGAAAAGTAAGGCGGAACAACTGAAGGACTCATTCCTGAAGCTGAGGCTAACTCTTCTACCAGACAGAAAACGATTTTAGATGACTTTACACAGCTTGCAAATTTCAAGAAAAAAGCATGAAGTTTCTTGTGGAGATACATCTTTTTTTACTTTATTTTAGATTGTGCGAATATAAGGGGGGATCATTTTTCACCATAGCATTTTCATAAGAAACTGCAAAAATGCAGATTATCTGATTCAAAAATCTCTTAACAAGCCACATCATAATCTGGATTAGAGGCTGCTTCCTCTACTGTTAATGTAAATGGGTGGTTAATATCACAGCTCAGCTAGCATGTAAGAAATATCTCAAGACTTGTGCTAAAATGAAACCATTTCTTGGCCAAGATGCCACAGCCACATTCACACTTTATAAGGCACATTTGAAACAATGTCCCCAAAGCAGAAGATAAATGCTTCAAGGCAAGGGGGGCAGACATTTTGCTAATAGATGAAGATGGAAATGAGGTTTCTTTCTCCTCCCACTGAATATGAGAGAGATAGCTTCTTGCCCAGTTGGATCCATGGAGAAGCAACCTGGAGAAAGAGGCTGACAGAGATGGGGAAGGAAAGAAAAAACCCAAGGAGAGGAAGGGAAGAGAACACAACTGCTCCTGAGTGGGAAAGAAAGGATGGAGCAGATTTTCCAGGTAGAGCTGTTTGGAGCTCACTGTCCGCACTACTAAACGCGAGGAACCCAGGCTCTATTACTGTGTTGTTCTTCGCATAACCCAGTGGCTCCCCAAATATGTGTTGGGTTGGAACTGAAGACTGGGAGTGAAGGGGCGTGGGGAGAAAGAGAGATCCCCAGAATGAATGAGAGAGATGAGAGAGAGCCTTATTTTAGTTGAGTTGCATTTGCATGTGGTGCTGGTTGGCTGCCACCATGACGCTAATTTTTTTCTTTGTAAAAAAAAAAAATCTCCCAATTCACCTAACACCTGAAGTCTCAGAATTTATCGTATTTTATAGTCTAAGATTTGTGGAGTCAGAGGAATAACACATTAACCAAGGAGCTCATTCCCTGAGATGATTGTATCTGTTTTAAGCCCGTGGCTCAGTGCCACGGAAGGATTAAGATGTTAATATCCACGAGGAAGTCCACTGAGACCTCAGGGTCAGGCTGCAGAAATTAGAGGTGAAGTGATGATCAGGACCAACTCCAAACCTAATTCAGACCATTGCCTCGGCCGTGACTCTGAAGACAGGGATACTTAGCCGGAGTACAAGCTAAGGGACCAGCTCTGAGGGAAAATATTGCTAATTTAATGTCTTATGTGAATCTAGCAGAGGATTTACCGCGCCTTCTCCAGAGAGGGCTCCACCTCCTACCCTAGTGGGAGAGTGGACTGAGGTTAACCCTTCCAAGGTGAGAGAATTGCCTCTTACAAGGGTGAGCTCCAAGGGCACCGTAGCTCATTAACCTGCTAATTAAGAGGAGTAGACCAGAGAGCATTTAAGAAAAGGGGCACATAAGGACACATAATTAAGAAATTAAATAACAATAACTATTAGCATTTGTAACCTGAAGATGCCACAAGGGATACATAATCTCCTTTATAGACTACATTTTAGGGAAGGTGAGGAATTCTAAGGAAGCCCAACTTTTAAAGAACAAATTTAATTGCCTAATAAACATATTGAAGTGAAACATGTAAAATTGAAGCAAATAAATTATTTTCCTATGAAAAGAGAGTCAAATGACTACTGAAATTGTTATAATTATGTAATGGAAGCACTCAGGACTTCTGCCAGCATAACTGCATTCCCAACTGTCCAAACAACCCAGTCTGAAATGCGGAGTCTTTTGCAGACAAATCCTTTGAAAAAGGATACAATGCATTTACTCACAAATGACAGTAACCCTTAGACAAAGGAATCCACAATTAGCAATTGAATCATTGTTACAGGTTGCTTTGGGGAATACAATAAAAATTTTCATTACATTTTTGCATGATTTACTCTCCTCTAGAGGGTAGTTCCCTATTTTCTAGTAATATTGACAAAGCTTATTGATGGAGACATAATTTTTAAAATAATTAATAGAATTGCAGCAAGCAAGCTTAAATCTAAATCCTGAATTAACATCACCTCGATCTGACACCCTGACATTAGCCCTGTTTGGTAACAGACAGATGAAGACGCTGGTTTTCAGAGACGGCTGGCGGTGGTGTTTTCCCGGGAGGTCCACGGGTGAAACCAGAAATTGGAGAAGGAATCAGAGAAGACCTTGTGCCCTTCTCCTGATGAATCCTTGCCCTGTCCACCTGGTTACCCAGCCCATCTGGGGACCCCTCTCCTCTCCCCTGCCGTGGTCAGCTTTCTCGCTGAGTCCGAGTCTGCCCAAGGATACCCTTGGATACGTCTTACCCAACAATGACCTCTGGGCACCGAACAGAGGTATGTCTGCCCCTCTGTGGGCTGGGAGAGCTCGGTGGAGCCTGGTGTGTGTTTTCCTGGGACTGCCCTCAGGCTGTTATTCCAGACAAGGTAGCCCCTCTGATGAAGGTCTGACCTCTGGAGGGAGGGCTTGTGAGAGAGCGTGAGGGGGAGCAGGTGCCTTCTCAGGGAAGTTGTGGGAGTTGCCTCTGAGGAGCTTGAAAAATACCACCCCGAATCCTGGAACAGAAAGCAGTGGGGGTGCAGAGTGAAGAGACGCACAGCTCACAGGAGGGGCCCCCTCTGAGAGGTTATGGGGAAAAAAATCTGTAGCAAATAGATTTTAATTTCTTCCTTCATTTGTGGCAATGTAACCCTCCTTTCCCAATGAGATCAAGCTGACACACCCTTTAGGGTGTGGCCGCATCCCCGGCCAGCTCCTACAAGGAAGCAAATTCGGAAAGCTCTGGATCATAATGAGGGCAATGTGGTCCGTGCATTGCACGCTGTGGTGTGATGGAGGAGTCCCACTGGGCGCTGGGAGCTGGCCATGTGCCTCCATCCCTTTGCGTGCCCCTCTGGGTTCAGCGACATCACTTTGGCAGCTTGCGACTGAGTACAGATGGAGTATTTACACACGGAAATAGGCAAACATTGAACATCACCCCTATCTGCCTCTGCCTCTTTCTTTCTTTTTTATTTTTTTCTGGAGAGCCAATTTACAACTGCTGACTGCATGTCTGCACCTACTCCTTCATCGTGGAGAAGCCGGTGGCTCTCAGGAAAGGAGAGTTTGGGTGGGATTCAGAACAGACGACTAAAGAGCAGAGACAACGTGAATAGTCTGAGAGCAGCTGGGAGACAGAGAGCGTGGATGGAGGGCGGAGAGGGAAATGCCTCACAGTGAGAGGAACATGGTTTAGGCAGAGATGGGAGGGAAGGGCTTCGGGGCAAAGAACCCAGCGGGACTATCTGCACGTGGTAGATGCGGGACGGAAGGATAAAGCCAGTGCAGGACAGAAAAGCCACCTGACTAGGTGTTTCCTTTGATAAAGATTACACTCAAATGAGATATCAACATTTACTGAGCATCTATTATATACCAAGTACTCTGCTATATGTTAGGAATATGATGGTAGAAAAGGTACACACAATCCCTGCTTTCATGAAACCAACCATGGGGGGGCAGTTAATAAAATATTTAGCCATAAGTGATTCAAATATTACAAGGACACAATATGTCCTCATGAAACACCCACCGACTTGCCGACCCAACACCTCGTCATTTTCCTCCAGAGCTCACGGAACTTATAGATGGGGTCATGTTGTGGGGACCCAAGAGAAGGAGCCAAGAGAACCTTCGAGGGAGCCCGGCTCAGCTGGTACTGGCTGCATCTCTTCGGCAAGTTAACTTTCTCAACCTCCAGTTCCTATTCTTAAACATGGGTCTAACAATATCTACTTTGCAGAACCATTGTGAAAATAAGTCCGTGGGAATTGGCCTGCATGTTCCTGAAATAGGTTAGTGACTCAATAAATTGCTAGCTTAGAGCAATTCTTCCCCATCACATCAGTGTCCGGGGAGGCTTTGCTGACAGAGACAGGGCAGGGAAGGATGAAAATGGGATCAGATCTAGGGACTATCTGCTCAGACCGTTTCAGTTAACATTGAGATCTGGTCCAGGTAAGAGGCTTTGAGCTTTAATTAACGTGTTATTTCAGGAAGGACTTCTTGAGGATTGGGACACACTGCTTATTTTCTGTTGGTTAACACTGGCTAGAGGAAAATGGGCATTTATTTTCCTGCATGATTTTAGAACGGAACCTGATAAGTCTTTAGAGAATTTTCCAGGTTACAACACAAAGTATAAGACCTTACTTAAGGTCTTTAGCATCCATTCCTGGATGTGCTGACTGCGCCAGGAGCAGCTCACTGACCTGCATGAATGTTTTATTAAAACTGTCCCCAACCACCTTGTTGGAGGAAATTGTGCCTAAGGAAGCATGGTTTTATATGCTTTCTTATGAACTCATGAAGGGAACAAAGGATGATATATGAGACACAAATAAAAAAAAAATGATGAGAAAAAGTCCACGAGTCAGGTCTCACTTTAAGGAAGCTATGAAGAGGTAAGAGAACAGAGAAAATTCTATTTTTTCCCTATTGATGTGGCTTTTCTGTTGCTATGCAATGCTTCTTAACACCTTCACAGCTATCTGTGCTAAGTTTTGTAAAAAATATGATCTATTAAAATCCTCTTGTAACCCTCAGACCCCAGTGGTTCCTGCAGGGGACTGGTGTGGAAAAGCAGTGAGAGTCCCCGGATGAGCCCAAGCTACACTCAGAGGAGACCTTGTGAAGTCCTTTGAAACAGCTTCATACATCCACGTGCATGCATCTTTGTCTCAGAATCCATAACATGTTGTCCACGCTGTAGTTTTATTTTTGCTGAACACCGTGCCAAGAACATAGGCACATTATTAAATGTTCTCTGAATATCTCCCAAAGCAGACAAATCAAGTTCTCCTCTGCTTCTCCTCATCAGACCCCACCTTTGTCAAGACCCACAGAGCTATGAGACTAACTGATGGCCTGGGTCTGGCCAGTTCCTGAGTCAGCCTGGCCAGACCTGGCAGGACCCCAGACACTTTACTGCCCACATTGGGAGGGCTCTGGAAATCGCCATGCTACCCTAAGTGTGGGACTCCGAGTGGTCCTGAAGACGGTGCTGTGTCCTCACAGGGCCACTGAGCTGCACGTTCCCTCTTACCCTGGAAACATCTTCCAATTCACCCACTTGACCCATGTGCTGTGATTTCCTGATGAGCACATTCACCCCCTGTAGGTGAAACAGCCCATGCTAACTGGCACCCAGGCACTGTGCTGCTCAGCTCTTGGTGGTCCTGCCCCCCCAGGGCTTCAGATCCAGATTCCTGAACCCACCCCTCCCTGGGGCACTCAGCTGCTGCTTAGCCTCTGGGACAGCTCCCTGTGGGCACTCCGCAGCTGGTTGATTTCATTCCTGTCTTTTCGCATCACACACCTGTTGGCCCAGCAGTATCTCCTCCTTCCAGATCCCCGTTCCCTGCCAGCTCCGCCTCCAGGTCCCTGCATCCTCAGAGGAAGCCCACACAGGTCAGGGCATAGGACTCAGTCACTAAAAGCAAGGATCTAAAAAGGCCCCTGAAAGAGTAGGGGCAGCTGTACCATCATGGGGAGCCAGGGTGGAGGGCAGAAATAGTCACTGTTTTTGATGGGCTGCACCTTTGCAGAGGCAGGCGGGGCTATAGGGAGAGACATCACAGGAGGTTCCCCATGCCTGCCCTCCCCTGGGACCTTCCGCTGCATTCTCCCACAGCCAGTAAGTTTCTCAGCAGGACCTCAACAGGGACAGTGCTTTTGTACTTCACTCCTTTTCTCTTCACTTCCAGAAAGCCCTGTGAGCACCTCAGGGGATCACTCTGGAATGCGGGTGGGGCTCTGAGTCTCACCTGTCCCCTACAAGGTCTCTTTCCTCCAGGCCCTCTCCCTCCATGTGACAAAGCCCCCTTCCCTCAAAGTCACGCTGTGCTCTTCTGCTGGAAAACTTCAGCTTTTGGTCCACTGAGACCCAAACTCCTTTGTTGGCCCACAGATACGTTTCCCACACCGTTTGCCTCCAGTCTGCTTCATGGCCTGCTACCCTGTCCCATCACCTCCATGATTAGATTCTTCTGCAAGAACAAAAACCCACGTTAACAGTGGCTCAAATGAGGAAGCTTATTTTTGTCTTGTAAGAAAATCCACAGACAGTAATCCAGGCCTCTGTTCCGTGAAATGCTTGGAGACCCCGGCTCCTTCTAGATCATTGTTCTGCGAGACCTCATGGTCCAAGATGATGGCTACAGCTCCAGCCTTAACATCTGCATTCCAGGCAGAAGGATGGAGGAAGGGACAAAGAAGGAGCAAAGGACCCAGGCCAGCTGTCTTTTAAGAAAGTTTCCAGAAACCAGTTCACAACATTTCCACTTACGCCCCGTGTTCAGAACTTGGTAGGAGCTTTATCAGAAAGGGAGCCTGGGAGTTCTAGACTTTATTTTGGGCTTTCTGTTACTGTGGAATAAGGGGGACTGCAAGCAATTTTAGCCACATCCATGAACCTTCAATCACAGTGAACTAATTATCATTCCCCCAAAACGCCATTCCCTTTGTGTACCCCATCTTTATCATCACCCTTTGTTTCTTTCTAGAATGTTCTTTTCCTTCTTCCTGGCCTGAAAACAAAGTGCAAATTCATCCTTCATAATGTCTCAGTCCCTATTTCCTCTCTTTAGTTAGCATGTTCTGCATGCCAGCCATGGTTCTAAGAAAGGCCCGTGCATTAATTCACTGTTGCGGCTTCCCCAGAAAGTAGGTTCTGTCATCAACCCCTTTGACGGATGATGCAACAGAGCCATGGTGAGGTTAAAAACGATGTGCAATGTCGCCGAGCCAGTGACACAGAGCCCGCCCCCACACCCCCCCCATCCACCCCCACCCCTGCTTCTCTGCTACTCGTGGACCCGTGCTCACTGGTGCCCCAGCACGGGGCCGTGTTCTGTAAGTCCGCAACCACATGTCCCCCCCTGCACTGCATGTCCCATGGGCGCCACTGACCCACCATCTTGCTGCGTGCAGGCCTGCTGTCTGTGTCTGTATGTCCAGTGCCTGGCCTGGGGCGCACACACTCATATCCTGGGGAAATGATGTCCTGAGGGGACTGTAAGCCACCTGTCCCACCTGAGAGGAGAGGACAACTGCTCTGAGCAGAGCCGGAGTGTGTGAGGGTAAGTGTGGTGAGAGTGACGGGCAGCCCCGGGAGATGTGGGAGGAATGCCCAGCACAGCCCGGCGTCCTGGGTCAAAGCGAGGGGAGGACCAGCGTGACAGAGGGCGGAGCAGGGTATGAGAGTCCTGTTACCCCGCCGTGGGCCGGCGGTGCTGGGTGCTGGGACCCAGGAGTGAGAAGGGTCACAGCCAAGCTGAGAGAGGCCAATGAAAATAATCAAGAGCAACAGGTCACATGGAGGGGAGAGCCGGAGGGGAGCATCTGTCACTAGAGGTTGGCACAGACTGGAGTCTTCAGATGAGGTGCTACTCAGGGATTCCCATTGCAATCAACAAAATGCCACTCTGGCCAAGGAACAAAACAAAGCAAAAAGGAAAGTCTAGGAAGAATTTGAGCAGTCCAGACGGTGGCGGTGGAGTAACAGTGCCCCTAAAACACATGGGAGCCCCAGGGCCGACCGAGTGCTCAGCCAGGAACAAAGGAAGATGAGTCGGGTCGCATCAGGGCACCACCACAAAGGCTGTACGGGCAACTGGGGCCTGTGGCTGAATCTCTCCACACAAGGACACTGGCTGGCTGTCCTGCCTGACTGGGCTCCCATCCTTGGCAAGGAAACACAGTTCATTGTGATCCATCCCAACCTGCACGTAACTGAAGCTTCATAGCTGCCAAAAGCAAAAGCATTTGGGGTGCGGCTTCCCAGAGCATCCAAGGGCGTGCTAGCCAGGGGGGAGTGTCCTGCATCCACTGGGCCGGGAAGAATTTCCACTGACAGGTGGACAAGATATTCCTCCAGCAGCGCGGGTGGGTGAGTTAAGAAGCAGGAAGTTGGAGGTGACAGGAAAGGAATGGAGAGCAGAGCAGCCTGGGGGAAGCCAGGAGGCTATGGGGCTGGGGCAGTCATTATGCTGGTGCCCAAAAAAGACCCGTGTGTCCCACAAATAAGCTTCAACGTTGCTCTGTTTGCAATGGGAAGCCGCTAACGTCTATGATGAGCAGGGGTTCGGCTCTCTTGAAATATCTTTGCAGGGAGGAAGGATCGGTAACAGGAACATCAGTCAGGAGGCCACTGCAATGTTCAAGGGAGATGTAATAAAGACTTAAGACAAGGTAGTGGCGACGGGAGATGATGCTGAAAATAAATCTCTTTTCGAAAGAGAAATTTAAAATTGTATCATCTCAATGAAGCCATTCCTCTGCGGCTGAAATGCAGTCGTGCCGACTCCAGTCGGGCGGGCTGAGCTCGGCACTCAGTAATGAATGGCTCTCCTAAAGTCATGGGACACGGCGGTCCTGGCCAGAGCTTCTGAAATATGCAGGTGCATAAATATCCACTGCTTTCTCATACAGACCTCCAGTGATGGGATAAATCAAAAAGTCCCGGCAAAGCAAGGAATGGAAACAAAAAATATTGGAGACAGCAAGGAGGGACCAGCAAACAAGGAACAAATAAAATAATAAGGATTTTACACTCTGAGGATAATGGATCTCAAGCAAAAGGCAGGAGGAGAGAGTCGTCAGAGGCCAAGCAGCTGCAGACAGAGGAAACCAGTTATGCATGTTTAATTTAACAGTTCAGGAAACCCAGTTACCATTTGCATCCAAGCATGTGGCGTGCCTTGCTCCTCTCAAGAAACTATCTCCTCTTAGAAGTCCCCATGGTATGACCGCATCCACTGTGGGAATGGCTAACACCAGCCAGCGCAATCCCTTTCTCCGGTACCTGCTTCCAGCCAGCCCCAGGGGCTGGAGAGCCAGGCACCCGCTGTGCCCTTGCCTTGTGGCCCAGGCACATGGAAGGTGAGGGGCAGGCTGCTGGGGGCTTGTGGGAAAGATGCTTCCTTCTTTGTAAAATAGAGAAGCTCTCTCACCACACCGGCGGCCCTGCTTTCTGAGTTGGGATGTCGTTACCTGAGAATATGAGAGCTGGAATTCTGGCAGCCACTTTGCAACCCTAAGAGAAACACAGAAGAACCCCAGAGACTCTGACTAAGGTCCTGCCATGTTGGTGCTGCTGAACGCACTTTGAACCACTTGCCTTCTCGTTAAATAAACAAAGTACATTCCTATGGTTTAAACCACTGCTGGCTGGGCTTTCTATTTCCTGCAGATGAATAGCTCCTGAACTGATACAGTCCCAACTGAAGGGTGTAAAACATGCACGGCTTGCCCCACGGTACCTGGTCCTATCCCTGTCTGATGAGTACACTGTACCCAGGCAGGGAAGGGATATTATTGACCGGGTCCTTCTGCACCATTACCTCTTGGAAAAAAAGAGGCACATTTATAGAACTGTTTAATAATCATAATAACAAATAATTATTTTCAACATCTCAATCAAAATATTCAGTCTCTCTCCCTAGTTTCCAAACAGTACATACTATCTCCATTTTAATAAAACAAACACAAACTTCTTGATGTGCATTTCAATGGCAAGGTACTTACCAGTTGATAAGTTTTCTGTCTCCTAATTATGACAAGCTATCTGCTTCAGAAACTGATATACCCTTCTCGTTTTTGTTTTTTGTCTTTATTCCTGAAATAAAGTTACTTGGAGCTGGCATGACAATAATGCTCTGATGTTAAGCAATTGGATATACTAATCACAACTAAGTTTTGAAAAGAGCAGGTTTTTAATTTCCACATATCGCTATGTTGCTATGTTCTTTTGAATTGTTTCAGGCCACACCCTTAGCAGGTGGCCTCTAACAGGATTAAAACACTAAAAAATGTTAAACAAGGCACTGGGATGGATGAACCTTGCAAAGGAAGACGTGGGTATGCAGCGAGACTGTGAATTTGAATCCCATCAATCCAGTCTTACAGATCAAGACATTAAGATTTTTGCTATTGGGCTTTTAAAAGTTTCTTTTAGGTCTTGGCATAACCATATCATAAATCAAAAAAGAAATCCGTGTCAGTTCTTGGGAAATTAAGTTAATTCTACCAGCCAGAACTAATTCATTGAAGAGCTTCAAGTAACATTTGCTAAATGATCTCTTGAATTTGCTACTACCTGTCTGCCCTCACAAAGTTGTTCTTAAAAAAAAAAAAAAAGCCTTTGACGCACAGTTTTACTTCCACTGTCTCCTTCTATGCCAGAATTTTTTAAGACCAACAGTGTCTTGCTTCTGTGTCTCTCACAGGCAGTAACAGAAGAATGCTAATTGTGGGTTACTGAAACCAAGCTCATTACTTGGTTCAAATTAATTTGCATGTGAGACAACACTCATGATGATACAATTCAAAATTGATTTAAAATATTGAATGTGGAGGCAGTTCAGAAAAAAACAAAAGGCATAGCGATTTGTAAGTGATCAGCGACCAGAGTGGACTCAGAATTCTATAAACTGCAGATCTATTAATTAAGATTACTTTGTTATCAAAGCTAGATAATTTATTCATAATTTATAGTAAAAAATTCCCTAAGTTTGGATGTTGCTTACATTATACAATGCCCAACCTAGACTAGGAGTCACAGGAAATATCTTACACGCACAGCCTGCTGGGAGTACAAAATCCCTCCCACAGTTCCACTGTGTGGCCGTGGCTGAGCATCCTTGCTGGGCTAGCACTCACCCTTTACTGCAGTGCCCATCACCAGGCAGTGAGAGAATGAGCTGGGTTGTTGCCAGAAAAGCACAAGACAGGCTCATGAGAGCTACTCTGTCTCATTTCGCCGAAGCCTGTTTTGTTTGATGCATTATTAAAGCAGGAGCAATAATTGTGATAAAGTACCTCTCAGCTCAGTGCCCTGTGAAAAGAAGGAAATGCTCGGAGAAAATGAAAGCCCACTTAGGACTTGGACTTGAATTGCTGCTTTAAAAAAAGGGGAGGGGCACCTGGGTGGCTCAGTTGGTTAAGCAGCTGCCTTCAGCTCAGGTCATGATCCCAGGGTCTCGGGATCGAGCCCCGCATCGGGCTCCCTGCTCGGCGGGAAGCCTGTTTCTCCTTCTCCCACTCCTCCTGCTTGTGTTCTTTCTCTAGCTGTCTCTCTCTCTCTCTCTGTCAGTTAAATAAATAAATAAAATTAAAATAAATAAATAAATAAATAAATAAATAAATAAAGGGGAAACATCTCTTTTGGAATCTGAAGAGCAAGTTTGCCACCTCTGGCTTACATCAACCAAACTACTAATCCTCATGTCTCTTGGGTATTGGTGATATTCCTCTCTACATCCAAGGTCTCCTGTGTGTTGACTCTGCATGAAAGATGGGTGTTGCCAGGCCATCTTCTAGAACAGATGAAACAGTGCTTCAGTGCCAGGCTCACCAAGCATCACAGGGCAGGAACCCCACAGACCTTACTTCTGTGTACTTCTTGTCTCTAGTTTTTGAAAGCCTGAAATACACATACTTCCTGTATCCTGTGGTGAGGGATCAGAAAGGCCATGGAGAACCATCCCCCAACTTCCCTCACCAACTGTGTGCTATGGACTGAATGTTTGTGTCTCCCACCCCCAAAGTCACATACTGAAACCCTACCCACCAGTGTGATGGTATTAGGAGGTGGGGACTTTGGGAGGTGATTATGATTACATGCAGTCATGAAGGTGGAGCCCTGTGATGGGATTAGTGCCCTTGGAAGGTCCCCAAGAGAGCCTGCTCCCACTCTCTGTTCTCTACCTTCTGAGCACACGACCCGGAAGAAGGCTCTGTAACCTGGCTCTGCTGGCATCCTGACCTCAGACTTTCAGCCTCCAACTTAGAACTTTCTGTTCTTTATGAGCCACCCAGTCTGTGGTATTCTGTTGTAGCAGCCCAAACAGATTAAGATGCGGCGTGATGGTAGAAAGTTCTTGCTTGCTCAGCCTCTGTTTCCTCCTCTGCCAAAATGGGTCTACATGTGTGTGTGAGATTCGTTTTGGTCTGTTTGGGCTGCTGGAACAAAACTGTCATAGACTGGGTGGCTTAAACACAAACATTTATTTCTTACTTTTCTGGAGGCTGGGAAGTCCAAGATCAAGGCACCAGCAGATTTGGAGTCTGGTGAGAGCCTGCTCTGTGGCTTGTGGGTGGCTGTCTTCTCTTGCCCTCCTGTGGTAGAGAGCAGAGAGCTAATCTCATTCAGGAGGGCTCCACTATCATGACCTAATCACCTCCAAAGGTCCCACCTCCAAATGCCATCACCTGAAGGGTTAGGATTTCAACATATGAATTCAGGGGGTGGGGAGACATAAATATTTAGGTCATAATAAAGATTAACTATCAAAATAAACAAAATCCAAATAGAGTAGCTGGCATATGGGGGAAATACAAAATATTGTATATTGCTATTTATTAGTTTTATATCTGCACTTTATTATCAATTATAAAAGGTATCTTACTTATGCTAATAAACCACTGTTCCCTAGGGAACTATAAACTGACTTTCCATCATCTTCAGAATAAAATCCAATAAAATTTAATGGAACAGATGCACAAAAATCTAGCACCCAAAAAGTTAAAATTCACAGTGACAGGCATCCAATAGAATTGTCCTTGTACGCAAAGAAGAAGGAAATGAGATGAATAACCAGGAAAAAAGTCAATTAATAGGAAAACCCCATAGAAGTGAAGGAAAAGATGGATATTATTAGAAGAGCCATCATCAGTGTCCTCTGTGTATTTAAGACAATAGGGAAAGACATGAAAACAAAGAGGAAAGAACTGGAAAACACACAAAAGATTCAAAAGGAACCTTCAGATTTTAAAAATAGAGTAACTCAAATGGAAAACAAATGATCTAATTAATAACGGATTAGATGTTATAGAAGAAAAGATCAGTGAATTTAAAAACATTGCTATAGAAATCAACCAAAATAAGATTAAAGAAAAAGGAACAGAGTATCAGAGCATGAGAGGCTATATTAGTGTCAATGTATCTTTTAGAACAAGAATTTCATTAGTGAAGATGAAAAGACACATCTAGGCTAGAGGAGTCAATTGAAGAAGAGGATACAGTAAGAGTGATAATTGTGTCCATACTTCGTAACAGAGCACTGAAGTAGGAGAAGCAAACACAGATTGAAATGAAAGGAGAACTAGACACGCCCACAATTATAGCTGGAGAGTTCAACACTCCTCAGTAATTGATAGAACAAGAAGAAAATCTCAAAGAACATAAAGGATGTGAACAGTATTATCAACCAACTCAATCTCAATAACATGTATAGAAAATTCCAACCAACAATAGCAGGATATACAATTTTTTCAAATGCCATCAGCCATATTCTGGCTGTAAAGCAGGTCTGAATAATTTTAAGAGGATAGAAACTGTACAAAGTTGTGTATTTCATCCAATTAATTAAAATAATTAATCATATTAGTTAAAATGTTGATTGTTTTAAATTAAACAATAAAAATAGAAATCAATAACAGAAATATACCTGGACCAAAAAAAAAAAAGAAAGAAAGAAAGAAAGCTATCTGGACAAATGTCCAAATATTTGGACATTAAACAGAATGCTTATCAATATTCCTGAGACAAAGATGAAATCACAAGACATCAAAATGTGTGTAATGTAGCTAAAGCAGAGTGAAATTCATTGCATAACATTCTTAAATTTGAAAAGAAGAAAGACCCCAAGTGGATATTTTAAGATTTCCTGCTTAAAGGGTGCGGAATGGGAAATTGAATTAATACAAAAGCAAGGAGAAAAGGACAATAACAAAAGCAGAATAAATCAATTAATACTTTTAAAAAACATATGAACTAGCAGCAACACTAC
This sequence comes from Callorhinus ursinus, assembly GCF_003265705.2. Lineage (NCBI taxonomy): Eukaryota > Metazoa > Chordata > Mammalia > Carnivora > Otariidae > Callorhinus > Callorhinus ursinus. The sequence continues at coordinate 86,855,667 of NW_027397065.1, read as the reverse complement.
TCCAGGAGAATTTGCTCTTCTAATCATAGCGGCAAGTTCCTGATTCATTCGGATGTGAACAAGGCACAGAGATCCAGAAATTGTCCAAAAAGAAGAGCCCAAATTGGAGAGGATGTGAAATCAGCAAAATGGCACAGGCAATGTTCCCTGGGGAATCCATGATTAGTTCAGACTCGCAGAAGTGTTACAGTAAAGTACTGAAGTGGACGGGGAGTGGAGTTTGGGAAAGAACATTCTCTGATTCATTTAATTTCAATCAAGGCTTTAATTTTAGGAAAGTGAATTTAATTATTCATGTTATAATGGTTACAAACCTGGCATCTTAAAAAACAGGGACTGTTTGTTATGCATGCTGCTTAATCTCTCATCACTCTACTAAGCAAAACTGCAGACTTAGGGTCATTTAGCTGAAGCTCATGGCAGAAGATAAAACTTGTATATTTCCTTATGTAAATTTGGGAGATTTTGGTACTTGTCAGTGAGGGAATGTTTTACCATGGAATTCATTAAATAGGGGATTTTGGTGCTTGTCAGTGAGGGAATGTTTTATCATGGAATTCATTAAGTGGGCACATATGCACTTCACCTTTACAATGGTAAACCTCTGCTATATTAGAAAGTCTTTGCAATTAACTTTGCAATCACTCTATTCGAATTACTCTAGGCAGATAATAAAAAAATGGTAGAATACAGCCTCCTTTTGTAAAGCAAATGAAACTTACACTAGAGTCTCCCGATACTATAAACATTTTTTTTGTGTGTGTGAAATTTTCCAGTCCTCAGTTTCCAGTTGTAATTTCTAGAGATTGCTGATGATTATTTATATGTCCTGGAGGCAGACTTTTGCTAGATTAATTCCTATAATCCATCATTTTTCTTTTCTCCCTGTCCGTGTCCTGAATCTTTTTACATTTGATTGCAGAACTTCTGAGAAGTTAAATTTTAGAAAATGTATAGTTTTGTGGCCATCTGCTACACCGCATGATCACATGCACTGGTATCACTTCTTTCTCAAGACATCCCAACTTGTTTTAACAAAATTTGACATTTTCACTATGACAATCCTTCATATTTACAAGCTCTTCACCAAGATGTTTCAAAAAACTGAAAGTAAATTTCTCATTTCCATTCTTATGAAGATGGATTATCATGTTTCATCTGGGATAATCAGGGATCGTCCTTTGCAGAGGGATATTTGGAAATATAAGTGAATACATTTAATAACAACGGTGCAATTACAGTGTTTGTTTTGTGACCTTTTCAAAGAAGGCCAATATCAGTTGTTGCTTTAGGGGGTAGTCTTATCTCATAAAAATCCTGAGATTATCTCCACCAGATATCATATAAGAGTATAAACAATCATTAAAAACATCCCTGCTACTCAGCATGTGTAGCTACACATTCCTAATAGGAATAGAAAGAGAAAGCTGGACAGCCCTTCCCAGCCTTGAGGATCTGGGATTTGAAGGGCTTCGGAGGGGCTTCCCACAAGGCAAGTGGTGTGGGGGAGGTAACAGGCACAGCAGTTAGGTCCTAATTGTGGCTCAAACTGGCTTAAAGCATAGTGAACTTTTTTTTTTTAAGATTTTATTTATTTATTTGACAGAGAGATAGAGAAAGAGCACAAGTAGGCAGAGTGGCAGGCAGAAGGAGAGGGAGAAGCAGGCTCTCCACTGAGCAGGGAGCCAGACGGGGGGCTTGATCCCAGGACCCCAGGATCATGACCTGAGACGAAGGCAGCCGCTTAACTGACTGAGCCACCCAGGCGCCCCAAAGCATAGTGAACTTTTGATCTCACACATCAAGTCATCTGAGGAAGGGTGGCTCCCAGGCAGAGGGGCTCAGCTCTGCCCCTCAGCTTTTGGTTTGGGCGATTCACTTTATCAAATTTGTGTGGATCATATTCAACTGGAGTAAAACAGATTTCTGCAAGCAAGTTGGTGTTTATGTTAACATTAGGAAAATTGCACTCAGTTAATTTTCAAGTATTAGATGGGATCACAGAATGAATTGGGGACCCCTGTGTGTTACTGAATTCACAACTGAATATTTGAATGAAATTAATTAAATCAATTACAGCACGTAGTGAATCCTGTTCTGCATGAGACACAAGAGTAGATTTTATGTTGGGAGCAGGGAGGGAGTGTGGAAAACTTCTGAACCAACATCAGCTACTACCTCAGCTAAAATTTATTTGAATTACAGAGAGAACGAGAGAAATTATTCAGCTATCTGGCCATTCCAAAGTATTTAAAATTTCTGATTCTTGATTGAGGACTTTCCAAGATAGCAGAGGAGTAGGAGATCTTAGTTTTGTCTGGTCCTAGGAATTCAGCTAGTTAACTACCAAATCATTCTCGAACACCTGTGAACTCAACTGGAGATCTCACAAAGTATTTAAAATTTCTGTGCTCCTGCGTGCACATAAGTATAGCACCTAAAATGAAATGTGGTTTATTGAATACCAAAAATAAAATAGCTAATATAGAGCATTTATTAAGCTTTGTAAACCATGATGCTAAGTTCTTCACCTGGATACATTTATATAATACTAACAAATCCCAGAAGGTAAGTGCAGTTTCCAGATGAAAAATTAAAATCACAAAGAGGTCAAGCAACAGGCACCAAGTCACACACCAAGTCTAGGCAACTCTCTAAGCCTAAATTTGGTCAATGCCTTCAGAGAAAAACATTCAAATATCATGGGGATTTTGAGTTAATAATCATACATTAACATAAGTGCATAAAATGTTAAGATCTAAATAACAGATTGATAAATTTTAAAAAAGGGAAGTGATAAATGGAGAGTTAAGTAACCATTAGCTAGGTATTTGGTGTTTCTAATATACTACATGACTTGAAATGTGTTTTTCACACAGTATTCAATATCGTATTCCATTTATTATTGCTTATATAATGCTAGAATATATTGGAGACCTACAAACATAATGGTAAGTTGCTATCTTGTATAACTGAAACAATCAATTAAAAGGGATTACAAACAACTTGCAAAAAGTCCATAAAACTTTGAAGGCATTTTAAAATGAGCCCTAAGGCGCCCGTCCTTCCCCATCCCGCTTCCCATGGCTTCCTCATTTCTCCTTTGGGATGTCAACAGAGTCCTGCATGTGTCTCCATGAATGGTCTCCTCCAGGTGCCCTGTGATAGTTCCCCACAGTATTACTGCCACTCCACGAACCCTCAATGCATTTCAAATTAAATACTCTATATGCTGGAATGTTCTGGGAAAAGCCTTTTTTGTTTTGTTTTGTTTTAATCTGCTAAAATAACCTTGAAAAAAAAATCTTAAAATAATGAAATATATTTCTCCCTATACCATTAATGAGTCATAGCTATTAAAATACTATCAATGCCAGAAGTTGGGTTTCAATATTTAAAGTATCTTCAACTTAAGGAAGATACCTTTGTGCTTTATTTTTCCAGATATATAAAGAAAAATAAATGGCTGCTGGGGAGACCTGAAGTTAATATGGGAATCCGAATTTCCAAAAAGAGCAAGATGAGGCTGTTTGCAGCTTATGACCAAAAAAAAAAAAAAAAAAAAGAACCTCTTACGAATGTCAACAAGTTTTTATTCTACTACTTATTCTTATTCTACTTATTTTATTTATTTATTTGACAGAGACATAGGGAGAGAGGGACCACAAGTAGGGGGAGTAGGAGAGGGAACACAAGCAGGGGGAGTGGGAAAGGGAGAAGCAGGCTTCCCACTGAATCCTTTTGCCAGCATGTATTGGTTTTAAGGTCTTTCTTTTTGACCTTTAAGGGTCTCCTGGGGTCAGCTCTCCAGGATCAGGAGGGTTTATGTTTATTCTATGTTCAGCGTTGCTATCTTTGATCATAGCCTTGTCCAACTATTTTGTATTTTGTGAGCAGTTCCAGTGAGGGATACAGTTTTTGAAATACCAACACCAATTCTATGTTTGGAGTGCCCTGGATATATTCAGCCCAACACTTACTTCTGTTCTTTAACATATCTGTTAAACATTTGAGGGAGAATTTTACTTACACTATACTGAGGAGCAATTCTGTTTACTCAGCATAAGTATCCAGAATTCTTCTTCCTTTTATGTGTTGTAATTTTCAATTATTTTACAATAGTTAACTTATAATAATTATTAATTATTATATTATTACACTATTATAGTATTACAATAATTTACTATAATTTACAGTAATACAAAAACTCACATTCTTTATGAGTTTACCTTTATCTCTACTCCCTTCTTATTGATAATTCTTTAATGCTTCTATCATTGTTAGTTGAGTAGACCTGATCGTAACATTATGAAAACCTGAGGACTTAAGTGAATGGATTTTTTTTTTAACAACTGAAGTGATGAGATAGAAGGAAAACTTGCTCTGAAGTGCTCTGAATGTGAGCCCTTCTGCCAGAACCTCACAGATGTCACAATCTTTGATACTCACAGTGACTCTGGGAGGAAGGGACTGTCGCGTCCTCTCAGAAAAGAGAGACTGAAAAATCACCTGACTTTTCATCCACTCAGATACTGGCAGAGAATCAAATTTATGGTGTCAAATTAATAAATTACCTATACTTACAAATAGTTTCTAGAAAAGACCCCTTCCAATCACACTCTTGGTTGAAGATCTCCAGACTGCGACTAAAATGTACAGATCAATCGTGTTACAAATCTGTGGGACTTGCCCTTTGAATGGACAAGTCTTAGGCATTTAATTGAGATGATATATTTTCTAAGCAATTCAAAGAAACTTAGCTTCTGCTTGAACTTGTCTATACTCCTCAATTCACCTGAGTCAGCACACCTGCCTTAGGCAAGACAGAGCTGGAATACATAGAAAAGCTATGTGAAAAAGAAAACATTTTTGTACTTTTACCATCAAGAAATAGATTGACTTGATTATGCTAATTACATCCACTAGGAAGTAAACTCCAGTAGAAACTAGTTGGGAGAAAAAGAATAACTAAAAACCCCAACCAGAGTTATTACAGATCTATGTCAAGTTCTCCTGGATTCTAACACTGGCGCTGCATTCACTTTATAAGCTACCAGTCAATAAACATAAACATGAATTAAATAACAAATGCATTACCATTTTGAAGAACTAATCATTTACACTGATAATCAAAAGAAGACATATGTATATATATGAGATGTGTTACACTTTCCTTAATATAATTTTTGTTATAGTAAAATATCTTATGGATGTAATTAAGAAACCAATAAGCGATAACAAAAGAATGATGCAATGCATGTTCAGATTTCTTAGACTTGTGAAACCCTAGAAACTAAAAAGCAAGATCAAGAACAACTCACTTGGGTGCCTTGCCTGTGGTTTCCAGAGGAAAAGACAAACATCCACATGGGGTTGCAGACCCCACCCCGGACACACAGCCCCAGCCCAGGAAGCGACATGCTTCAGCAAAGAATAGTCACCACCTTTGACTTATTTTCCTAGGACAGCAGAGGCTCCTGGTAACTACCATGAATTACCTTCACATTTATAAAAATAGCTGTAAATTTGAACATCTGAAAAGTCAATAAAAATACCACCATATCTAGAAATGAAAATTTTTTTTGACCCAAAAGTAGTTCAGGCCAACTTGGAAATAACCATCTCTATAATCATGAATAGAATCTACTAACACTACTACAGTATCTTTGCCAGTTTGAAAGAAAAGAAATGTAACTGCAAATCCCAAATCCCAATAATGGAAATGTCCTTGGCGGGGGTGGGGGGGTGGGGGGGTGGGGGGGTGCTATCTATCAAAGCACCTGATGATCCTCTTCCTGTCTGAATCTCCCAAGGCTATTTGGGGTATGTAGGTTTTTGCATCTTAAACAAGCTTTACCGCAGCACAAAAACATTGCTCAGCCTCATGGACCAAGCGATGAAAGTGATGCAAAGAACAACTGGAAAGATGAGCGAGGAAGGATGCCAGGCCAGACCTTCGCGCATGGAGCGTCTCCGCCAGCACACGCCCACCCACCGCATGCACTCAGCAGCGCCAGCGCCGGGGAAGCTGAACCAGGTGGAAGCCCAGCGCCCTTCCGCACTCAGTCATTCTTACAGGTGGCACAGGAAGGGCAACAACGGGCCTTTGGAAAGGTGCTTGCACAAATAAAATTCAAGGGTTTAAAGAGTTAAAAGAAACAGGACTTGCTAAGGCAGAGGGGGGGGAAAAGCCATAAGTTGTGATTTATTCCCTTTGAATTGGCACCAACTTACTCTGACTTCAGTTTTCTTCTCCTTATAATGTGTCAAGTTCGTTCTGCATTCTGTAGCTTAGTGTGGGCTCAGTGGGAAGAGTTCCCTCCATTTTCCCAAACCAAATACAGTGACCAGAATTAAGAAGTCTAAAGTTTCTGTCCTAGAGCAGAAATCAGAACTGAAATATTTCTCAGATAGGTCATCCATATGCTAATACTTACTTCAGAAAGCCTATAGGTTACTCTGACTTTCCAGTATTTTCTCTGGACATTCTTATTAACCAAAGAAATGTGGGTGATTCGCTGCATCTAGTGTATGCAGAACATCTAAAGTTTACACGTGTATTTGCAGAGTATCTAGTGTACACAGAACAACTGGTGTTTGTGGAGTATCAAGTGTGTGCAGAGCACCCAGTGCCTAATCACTTCTCGGCCTTTTGGCTAAGATCAAGTGTAGAGCACCCAGTACCTAGACATGTCATGTTTACAGAGCATGTAGTGTTTGCAGAACACCTAATGCTTGTAGTATATCAAATGTGTACAGAGCACCCAGTATATACAGAGCACCCAGTGTGTGCTGGCTCAGGACACCCAGCTCTAGGTCACGGGCTGGGAACGACAAGGTCAGTACTCACCACATTCAGCCCACGCAGTCAGGTCCATTCTCGCAGGTCCTGCGGCGAGCTTGAATGCTGCCCCCACACTGGGCTGTGCACCGTTCCCAAGGACCCCAGCCTGTCCAGAACATGTGCGGGGGACACAGCAAATGCTCGTTGCAGTATCTGTGATGGGGAAACCAAGAGGAAAAGGAAACTGTTCAGGGCAACATGAAGCCACAGACCTTTCCACGGTCCGTCCCTGCACCGATGTTGAACACGTGGGCATGCTCCACGTGGAGGGGCTCTGTGAGTGCGGGGTGGTGGTACGGTAACGGGGGCAGATGTGGTGCTGGCCGCGCTGCGAGGGCACAGACGATGGGATGCGTGGGACACAACGAAGGAAACGCTAAACTCACAATGCAGGACGGAGCTTCCTGTGCAGCCAGTCAGAGGAGAAACAAACAAAACAAAACCCTTCAAACAGACACCCGAACATGGGCCCATATCGAAAAAATGTGCGTATTGAACATGGGTCTTCTAGGTGTAAATGTTAAAAACTAACGTGGATTTAAAATGTTAAGCCAACAGGGGCGCCTGGGTGGCTCAGTCGTTAAGCGTCCGCCTTCGGCTCAGGTCATGATCTCAGGGTCCTGGGATCGAGCCCCGCGCCGGGCTCCCTACTCGCGGGAAGCCTGCTTCTCCCTCTCCCACTCCCCCTGCTTGTGTTCCCTCTCTCGCCGTGTCTCTCTCTGTCAAATACATAAATAAAATCTTTAAAAAACAAATGTTAAAGGGCGCCTGGGTGGCTCAGTTGGTTAAGCGACTGCCTTCGGCTCAGGTCATGATCCTGGAGTCCCGGGATCGAGTCCCGCATCGGGCTCCCTGCTCAGCAGGGAGTCTGCTTCTCCCTCTGACCCTCTTCCCTCTCGTGCTCTCTATCTCTCATTCTCTCTCTCTCAAATAAATAAATAAATAAATAAATAAATAAATAAATAAATCTTTAAAAAAAAAAGTTAAGCCAACAGAGAAAACACTCTCTCTCTATACGGTACACACACACACACACACACATTTTATAATCCATATTATGTATTTCTATAATTTAATAGAAAACTATAAGTTTTTGGAATAAGTCCCATTTTATATATTATTTAGACTTATTTTTTTAAAACTTATTTATAAACTTCTTGAAACTCTCTCAGACAACTTTTGAAAAAAGTCTAACAATTATCCAATAAAGAACTATATTCCCACCGTCCGATAATCATCTCACTTTTCAATTTTGGAATGTACTTCGATGTACTCTCCTACATTCCCAGTGCGTAGTCATATATCCAAATCCCTGTTTATCTTTATAATTAGTCTTATTCTCTGTACTTGTTGGTACCACAAATGTAAAATGCATTTCAAACTAAAATTTCCATGTGAAAGATCGTGAAATGCAAGAAGAAAAAGAGAAAGGAATTCTCCAGTTCACTGCCTCTAGGGTGGCATGGGGCTGTGTGAATATGTAAAAATCCTACTTCATGATCTAAAGGGTCCTTTAAGTGTAATAGTTTGTGCACTAAGTCTACTAGGGGGAGACTTCTAGGAAATGGTAGAATTCCTTTGCTCCCTTTTCCTTCCCAGATCCTTTCTTTAGAAATAAGAGGATAATAAGTGGGTCTCCTTTAAGGCACTCATTGCCCGCAGGACATGCTGTAGACAGACTTGCAAAGGTCTCTTCCCGACCACAGATGTTCACAACCCAAGACGAACATGAGGAAACGGACAAAAGCCCAGGATTTGCAGGACGGAAAACATCATCATATTAACTCAGTGCTATCACTACATCTTATATATACCAAAGGAAATGCACTCGGGAGTAGAATAAAGGAAAATGGTAGCTAGTAACTACAAAAAAGTATTTTGGGGAGTTTGGTTTTCTGACACCAGTCCAGGGAGGTGACAACAACTTTTCCTTCACATCAGAAAAACTCCTGATAAAAGGTAGAAGGTAATGTGAAGTTGAAGGTTATCAACAAGGTGAGGCATCTTGAGCATATTGTGGTGTTTGGAGAAAAAATGGAAAGTACAAATAGTAAGAGTAAAGTAAAATATGTTATTTAGGAGACAAGGGAAATGAAGGAAATGATAAAGAAGCTGGAATAACCTATTTTTATGGTATGGTGAGGATGAGCTTGAACTTCATTTTTAAGTGATCAAGAAGGTTCCACAAAGCTCCAAGGACAAAATAGCACCGTCAGAATTAAACAGTGAAGGCTTGTCCCCAGGGGTTGGCGGGTCATCTTCTGGTGGCCAAGTGCTGAGATTTCAGAAGCTGACTGTATTTCTGTGTGGTGTCTGAGCCCTCAGACAGGTGAGGACATGGGCTGGAAAAGCTTATGGAGCAAACATAAGCCAGTCTTTGATGTGAAACTTTTGGATTGAATTGGGAAAACAGATGCAAATGCCAAACTCCAAATAACAAGGTTGCAGTTTAACTGTGTGGTGACATGACCAAAATCAGGAATGAGGGGAAGCTGGAACCAGGGTGAACCAATGAACAGAGACCAAGACATGGTGTTCAAGAACCTAGGGGTTCCTGCTCAGCATTAAGTATGAGAGGCATTGGCAGTAGGGTGTGTCTGCTGAGGCTTATATGTACACGCGAAGAAGACATTACCACAATCAAACATGAGATAATAAATAGCTGGATAAATGTGATGATGGCCACATGATAGAGAGGTAGAGCATGTGCATGGGGTTTGATAAAAACAGAAATACGTTTGGTCTGCTTCTCCCTCTGGCCCTACCCCCTCTTGTGCTCTATCTCATTCTCTCTCTCAAATAAATAAATAAATAAATATTAAAAAAAAGAACTCTCAGCATTTAATTCCACATAGCACCGTGTAGCTTCTCTGACTGTACAGCAGGAAGCGGAAAACAACTGGTTCGCCACCATTTACAAGGTGCAGGATGCCCAGACTCCATGACACTAGTTTCAGCTCCAATAAGAGAAGGGGTAGGGAGGGCAAAGAAAAACCTTTCTTTAAAATCCTCATCAAAACTCTATTAATAAAAATAGGGCAACTGAGCTATCATTTTCCCTCACAGAAGCAAACCACAGTGCACAGGTACCTCCTTACTGCCCACAGCAGGACACCTCTGAAACACTGGACACAGTTTTATAGTTTAAAAAAAACCAAAAAAGCAAAAAAAAAAAAAAAAAAAAAAAACAAAGAAAAAATGAAACAAAACAAAAACCGCAGAGTCACTCTGAAAGGTGCAGGTAGCGTGGGGTTTTCAAACAGTTTTATTACATCAATTGAGCTGCATTACAAAGTTACCAAAAACTTGCCTTCCTTTTTTTTTTTTTTTTTTTTATCTTTCTCCTTTAAGTTCCTTTTTCCTTCAAGCCATCCTTCTACCGTAGTCCTCGGGAAACAAGCCCCAGAAAGCTGTTAAAAATGCCACCCTCTAAAATTGCAGGATCTCTAACAGGGAGGTCAGAAGGGAAATAGAAATGGCTAGATTAGCTCCATCCTTTCCACTGAGGAATCCAACCTACTAGAGACTGCTGTGAGGCAAAGCCCCTGGCAGCCCTTAATTCCAGATTCCCTGTAATTGTGAGGAAGCAGTTCTTCTGAGACCCCCTGCCCCCTACCACAAATAGCTTGTGCTCCTGAGAGAGTGGCCTCATGTTATTCATAATCACAAACAGCAGGGGGAACAGGAAGTGAGTTACTTGGGGGGACTCCGGCTCTGCTTGTTTTAGGGATTTTTTTGTTTGTTCGTTCTGATGGACAAATATCTACACATTGAATACATTCTTGGGATTTCAGTTCTGCAGTCTTCTGCACACTGTTGACTTTGACCAAATAACTAGCAAGTTTTTTGGGGTTTTTTTTTTTTTTTTTTTTTAATTTCACTGGATCTCTTGGGCTGCTAGCCTCTTAAGGCATTGAAAGTCACAGATGCATTTCAGAATGCATTAAAAATTAAAATCTTAATTTTGCTATGCAATGATATATCCTCATTTTACATTTTAAAGCAATTATTGTTTCTCCATAAATTATCCATTTTTTATCATCTTGGTCTCTGCTGAAGAAATTCCTTTCAGGGTCCCATGTGAACTAAATTATCAACACTACATCACATTTCATTTCATATTTCTTTATGCTATAAATTCTGCTTCATTCTTATCCATCTCATTTATTAATTAGATTTCCATTTTTCTTCCATTAATAAAATGAATTATGAATGTTACTTCCATAAACCAAATAGCGTCTTAAATACGTAAGTTCCCCAGCCAACCGCGGCATCCCGGTTTCCCCTGAAGACTTGCTTTATACAGAGTTGCACATGGACACCCAACAAACACACATAACTGGAGTCAAGGAGCTTGGTCCTCATTGCATGTGCAAATGCTTAGCCTGAGAAAGTTCATGGCAAGGGTTAGTTGACGGCAGGGAGATGGCTGTGCTCCCGAGGGAGCCCGGCAGAGTGGAAGAGCACTTGCCTGCTCATCTGATGTTTTAGAGGGTTTCAAAACTTTCAGCTAATCTTAACGTGTACAAAGTTCTGAAAGAGCAAGGAGACAACTCAACTTGTGAAGGCTTTCCCCTTACCAAGAGGAGTGGGGGGATGGGGGTAGGGGTGGAGGCAGGGGTGGGGTCAAACAGTGGGGTGTCTGGTGCAGGACGTGTCCTGCGATCACTTCACGAATAGCACACCCTGCTTTGTCAACATCATCCTTCCTTTCTACTGTTTACTAAAAAAGGAATGACATCTTCATTGGTGACTGAGGAACATGGTTAAGAAAGAAAGGGCTGATGGCTTATTGATGGGTTGTTAATACTCACCTGGTAAAGGTCTCAGTGAATCTGATGTAGTTGTACTTTGGAATATTAATCAAATATCAAATATCTCGTTGGGATATTTTTGGGAGAGTCTCCCTCAGTAAAAATGCCCTTTGAAGTGGTACCACCTGAAAAAGGGTTAATACGACTTAATTAAAGGATCATTGTAAGCCATGTACTTTTTCATTAATGAAAACAAAAAGCATGCCAGTATAACAGAATAGGAATCTTAAGAATGATGTGAAATTTACCTACATGGATTAATAATAACCGTAAGCCAGAATGTACTTTAAATGTGTAGGAGAGCATTAAAGATGAAATCCACAATTTTGTGAGGTTGGAGCTGACCCCTAAATCTATGCAAAGGAACCAACAGTTAAATGTAGGACTGAGCTGAAATGTCACCATGATGAACTGAGAAACACATGGAAAACAATCTCCCAGTTTTGGTTATACCAGTTTCGCTGAGCATATTTTCAGTGAGTATGGTAGGCAGTTACAAAATATAACCAAAAACCCTGAAAATGATCCCAGATGTGGTGTAGCTGCTTATTTCACGTTACTTTATTCAGCTGACGATACCATAAACCTGGGGCCCATTGGGTCCTACTAGAATGATAGGTTGAATTCTAAAGAGCACACTCCACTTTCCAGCAGACTCACTGTCGGAGTGCCCAGGGAGCCCAGACAGAGAGGCCTTGGAACGAAGTGACATGAGGACGAGCTCAGTACAGCAAGCAGAAGGCACCACTGAGGCCCAGGGATGCCGTCTACTCCAGGTTAGAAGACAGGGATGTCAGAAAAGAAAGAGGGCCATTCAGTTCAATGGAAAGGGATGCTGCAGGTGCACTCAGCTAGATCCAAACCTCAAACTGCAGATCAACCAGTCCATGCTGTAATGTGAGGGTGGCGACGCTGGGAGCAGAGTAGGTAGGTACCTTCCCTGGTGGTTCTGTCGCCCACATACCTGGCTCATCTGGAAGCCCATTCCACCCCTGGGACAGCAGGAAGATCACAAGGTCTGGGGTCCAGGCTTCTTTCTGCAGGGAGGGGCAGGAGCAACGGAATCACTGGATCAAGACTGACTCACAGTCTGTCTCCTCTCTGCACTCAGCCCCAAGTTCGCACATTCCTGCATATCTGATGGCGGGGCTGTGTGAGAAACAAGGCAACAATCAGACAGTATCAGTTCTCTTGCTGAGTGATTATATGAAGCAGCTGGTTTTAGAGTCAAGAGGGAAAACTGAGAAAGATGTTTTAAAATGCCGCATAAGGGGCACCTGGGTGGCTCAGTCGGTTAAGCGACTGCCTTTGGTTCAGGTCATGATCCCGGGGTCCTGGGATCGAGCCCCGCATCGGGCTCCCTGCTCGGTGGGAAGCCTGCTTCTCCCTCCCACACTCCCCCTGCTTGTGTTCCCTCTCTTCTGCCTCTCTCTCTCTGTCAAATAAATAAATAAAATCTTTAATATATATATATTTAGAGATCACCTCCCCAAACACCAGAAATTGCACTAATTCTGCCTCAATTGCACTATACTTTTTATATAATGCAAGACAGAATCACATTTGAACAAAAAAATTATCCAAACAACATGAATCATAGTCTTAAAATTTTTAACATCAGTGCAAATCAGCAATTCTCTTGAGCACATTCATATAGTGTTGTGATACTCAAGACTAAATAACATTTTATTTAAAACAAAGGAGCTGTTTAAATTCAAATGATTTTCTTTCCAACCAACAATGAACAATGACAATTCAAAGAACAGAATTAAGAAATTCAAATCGCATGTAGATAAATAGATATCTTAATATAAATGGTCTTATAAGATATATATAGTATATATTGATATAAAATAAATCATTAGTGACAGCTAGGGAAATTTGGCTTATATTGTATTTCTTTTTTAGTATTAATATTTAGACTATTTCAGGACTTAAAATCTTCCTTCAGTTGAAAGGCTTTAATGAAATCTGCTTATCCTTATGTATATATTTTAAGATTTATTTGAGAGAGAGAGAGAGCATGAGGGTGGTGGGAGGAGCGGAGGGAGGGAGAGAGAGAGAGAATCTAAGCAGGCTCCACACTGAGTGTGGAGCCTGACAGGAGGCTCCCTCTCATGCCCCAGAGACCATGACATAAGCTGAAACCGTGAGATGGTCACTTAACTGACTGCACCACCCAGGTGCCCCTGTTTATCCTTATATTAAGAAACATATGGATGATTTTAAGAATTTTAAGCATGAAATGTCTGTTAAATATAGAGTCCAAACCCTCCCGCAGTCCATTTAATGCAAGCAGATATGATTTTTCCACCTATGAATCATACATACAGTTTTCTTACTTGTCACCTTCAGATCTTTACTGATATAATAAATCAACAGACATTAATTTCCATTTTTACTTTTATATATTCCTTCAGAAATATGCAAGCCTACACCTGAACAGTTAAAACTCCCAGTGTAAACAAAAAATTAAATTTGCAATTACTAAAAGAATTTCATATGAAAAATGTTTCTGAGATATTTCTAAGTATATATATATCATGTATTCACTTTCTTTTCTGGAAGGCAGCAGTGACAAAATATTGTAATTATGTGGTATATGATAATATGATAAAGTGCAGCTATCTTATAATTTAAGCTTAAAAATCACAAAGTGTATCTAGATCATTCCAAATTTCCCACAAAGTTAATTAACTAGCTTCTTCCATTCTGCTAGCTGTTATCATTTTAGTTATGTAATTCATTCATTAAAACATATGAAAAAAACAAGAACCATTTCCAACAAAAATAAAACAGTACTTTTTTTTTTAAGTCTTTAAATATGACCAAGATCCTAATGTAAGAAGATGCAACTCTTCCCAACTAATTCCAAATGAGTGTGGAGTATTTAATTCGCCTAACATTTTTAACAACATGCCAAATCACAAAGAATTTTGTTTATTATATACGAGGTAAGCATGGAGAAAGTTAGGTTTATAAAATATAGTTGTACATGTGATATGTGATTATATATTGTTATATATTATCATGTACATGTACTATCATATTGGTTATATATATATATGTACATATATATATAACAAATAGGAATATAATATGCAAGAAAATTTCTACGCACACAGTTTTAAATGCAAGTGTTTATTATGTATACTTAGGTTTACATACTTCTAAACACTGCTTAGAGGCAGACGTAGGTCAAGACCACCAATGAAGCAGCACCGTTAAATGGACATCAGCAAATGGGTAATTTCTTTCCTAAATCCAATCCAAAGTACTTCACTGGTGTATCTTAAGGATTAGTACGGCTAGTTTGCCGAGTTAATTTTTCATCTTGTAATGCCAACTCGTATAGTACTCCTTGTTAGAGAAAGGAATTTCAACTAAAACAGAGACAGAAACATACTAATAAGTAAGTCCCAGTGCTATACGCTATGGTCCTTTCCTCCATCAAGTGATTGCACAAGGACATACCATTTACTTGTCATGGTCTTTAAATAATAATACTCAGCAGCATGTAAAGCATCTAGCAGGTATCAGTAGAAAACATCTAATTTATGGAGATAATACGAGACAGCTTAGCAAGTCGGTATGTATCTCTCTCATGGGTGTATCAGGTAGTAACACACAATGATCTCATCTTGCTGGATCTGACTGGCTCTGTGACCACCCCTTCACCTTGGTGGCCTGACACATGTCGGCCCCCGGAAATCATGAGCAGAGGGTGGTTGGCCTTTTGCCCCTTCCCTCACTTTGACAAATGAGGACATGGTAAAAGTAAGGGATGCTGGGGCGCCTGGGTGGCTCAGTCGGTTAAACATCTGCTTTGGCTCAGGTCATGATCCTGGGGTCCTGGGATTGGGCCCCACGTCGGGCTCTCTGGTCAGCAGGGGTAGCCTGCTTCTCCCTCTCCCCCTCCCCCTGCTGGCACGCTCTCCCTCTCAAATAAATAAACAAAATCTTCAAAAAATAAAAATAAAAACAAAAAGTAATGGATGCTTTCACTCTGCCCTCCGATACCTACTGTACCCCATCTTCTCGACCTAAGATTCTTGTCCTCAACTATCATCACACTTGAAATTTTGCATCGTTCACGAGAGACAACGCCATGGATGGGATAAGTTCTTCTTTCTGGGCTACAGATCACACCACTACTCCACCATTTCAACATAATGCTGACACCATTTTATTTATGAAAATAAGACAAACCTTGTTTTTGCTCCATTTCTCCAATATTTCCAACCAGAAATAGAGAAACTTTAAACATGGACATTTTTTTCTGACGTGGTTGGTTGGTCCTATCCCTGGTTCAGACATCGCATTTATGCATCTCTCCTTCCTCCTTTCTGATTGATACTCTAGTATTTTATATCCATGAAGGCTGGGGAAGCTGGGAATCCCTACTATGCTTGGCTCTTTCTATAAGAAGCTGAGGCAGAAGGAGGAGAACGGAACTTCGTCATCTACTGAAGCGATGCAAAGTGAAGTGCTGCAGGGCAGATGAACTTACAAAAGGACTTTTTCCCCCAAAAGATCAATTTCCATAGATTCTGTAACCTCCCTGTCCAGAGAGGTGAAAGTATGGTTTCTACTCTCTCCCTGAAGTTCCCTGGAGACCTCAGTGTTATCTACAAGAACTGAGTCCAGAAATGATGGGATAATTCAGACCACTAACTGCTTTCCTGAATCTGTTAAAACATTAAAGGCCCTGCCACTTGAGATTTGCAATTTTCATTCTCCCCCTGTCTTCCAGCCCTCCCTCTGTGTCTCCTACAATGGCTACTGTGTGAGCTGAGGGATCAGGAGATATTAACATCTGTCTTTACACCAGCCTCGTGTGACTTAACGTGGGACACTTGCTAGCCAATCTTCATATTTTCTTCCTGTATTTATCATTTATTTTGGCAATCCTGCTCCGTATTAATAACCAATTACACAGTATATTATTCACGGTGGAGTAGAGGTGTACTCTGTAGGTACTCAAGTATGTATATTTGAATTTTTATTCTAAGATAATTTTAGATTTACAGAAGAGTTGCCGAGAGAGTATGGGAGTCCTATCTATGCCATACCCCACCTGCCCCTAATGTTGACATCTAACATAACCAGAACTCATTCACCAAAATTAAGAAACTAACACGGGTACAGTTCAAGAATGGTCCATACTGCTTCCCTTCTGCCTGTTCTACTCATGCGACACATTTTCATTTCACTCAGTATAGAACCTTTTTCACTTTGTTTTTAAAGCTGCAGAATATGCTATTACAAGAATGAGCCTAAGTTCATTTAGACGATTTCCTATTGAAGGGAATTTAGGTTATTGTCAAGTTTTTGCATTAAAAACCAGGTTGCAATGACCACCCCTTTGCATATGTTACTGTAGGACAAGTGGAATTCGGAGCTCAACATTAGGATTTTGTGATGGTTCATTTTAGGAGTCAACTTGATAGGATAGTGGATGCCCAGATGTTTGGCTAAACGTTATTTTTGAGAGCGTCCTGTGAGGGTGTTTCCAGATGAAATTAGCATTTTTGTTGGTGGACTCAGAAAATACATGTGCCTCCTGCCCACCCCCACCCAGTGTGATGGGTAAGCATCATTCCATCTACGTAGGACTAAATAGAGCAAGAAGATTGCTGGAGCTGGGACAGCGATCTTCTTCTGCCCTCGGCATTCCTGATGCTCAGGCCTTCAGACCTGGAATCCACATCCATCGTCTGTCCATCCACACCGTCCAGGCTTCTCAGGCCTTTGGACTCAGACTGAAGTATAACACTGGCTTTCCTGAGTCTCCAGCTTGCTGATGGCAGGCTGTGGGACTTGACCTCCTTAACAGCACGACTGATTCCATTTCTCTCAAGAACGCTGGTTAATGCAAGGAGTTATTATTAAATTTGTATCAGTCAACAACATGGCAGTGCCTGCTGACACCTTCTCTACCACTAATGTTGGCATATTTTTAGCTTTGCCCTCTCTGATAGATACATAAAACAGAATTCCCTGTATTTTTTTTAAAGATTTTATTTATGTATTTGACAGAGAGAAACACAGCGAGAAAGGGAACTCAAGTGGCGGGGAGAGGGAGAAGCAGGGAGCCCGATGTGGGGCTCGATCCCAGGACCCTGGGATCCTGACCTGAGCCGAAGGCAGATGCTTAATGACTGAGCCACCCAGGCGCCCCATAATTCCCTGTATTTTTGCCAGGATTCTTCTGCAAGGCTGTCTGCAGACCTGAAAAACAGCACAATGTTCCATGGAAAAAGTTTAAGCAGTTTCAGATGAAAAGCTGCCTGAAATAATATTTCTTTCTCTTGATAATGTCAATAGTTGTTCATATTCTTAAAATTCTGCTCAAAGCTTAAAAATCAGGTGTTTTTTCTATCCAAATACAAAAGCCAATTCTATAAAAGAATATAATATGTTTTCTGCTTGTGCAGAATATTTTATGCTGTGGGCAACATTTTGATCGCTTTAACCTTTGTTCTAAATTATACATTAGGAAAAAGTGGTCAATTACTTCCATGTCCAACAAAAATTGTTATTTTGGGAAGAGGGCTTTCTTAGAGTAACCTATGGAAATTCATAGACAGCCTGTTACAACAGGGATTATGAAATCAGGCCCATAGCTTTTCTTTACTCCACTTTGTGTCTCCCTCTGTGATGAAAATAGTTAATGAATTTCTTGGCTTGTTATTTTAAGTTGGAGAACTCGGACTATTATCATTTTATATATTGTCCTGGTTTTGAAATTATCATAATTTAGAGAAGATTGTTGGTTGGGATTCTAAGATTTAACATTTAAAACAAGTATCAAGATTATGTTTTAGAATTAAATGTGTATTTAGAGGTGGATCTTGCTACAAGAAGGATACATTTCTACTTTCCTGTGTATTTTTTAACTGAACAGTGATATTAATTTTTATTTGGGCTTTACCTTTACATTTAAAATTATCTAGGACATCTGGGTGGCTCAGTTGGTTAAGTGTCTGACTTTGTCTCAGGTCATGATATCAGGGTCCTGGGATTAAGCCCCATGTCGGGTTCCACGCTCAGTGGGGAGTCTGCTTCTCCCTCTCCCTCTGCCCCTCCCCCACTCATGTACTTCCCCCCTCAAATAAATAAATAAAAATCCTAAAAATAAAAATGTCTAGTTATGCTTTCTCACCATGAATGCATGAGGAAAATGGTGATATCAGTTTAAAAAAAAGGAACAAATTTTCACTGGACCCTTGGGAATTTTATGATCCCTTTAACTATTAGATTACCTAAGTACCAACTGATTTTCTTTGGTTTCTTTGCAAAAAGGTTTGTTCTACACTGCTGGTAATTAATGGGTAGAGCCCAGTGTCATTGCTAAACATTTTACAATGCACAGTACGGCTTCTAGAGCTAGGTATTGTCTGACCCAAATGTCAACAGTACCCTGGATAAGGAAACATAGTCTTTATAAAATAATGCTGAAGATGCTGATTTTACCATTCATTTACAAGCCCACAGAGTTTTTGAAAATATGGCTTTTTGGCCACATGACAAAACTGACATGTATCGAATCCACATTTGGGCATTCTAAGAAGAAATATGACATAGAAAATACACACTATCTAAACCTATAGAAGGAAAACAATAAACTAAAGTTAAAAAAACATGATTCCACACAGATATGAATATTGCCCCACCTAGAAAATACCTCAGGTGATCTTGCTAATGTGCAGACGTCAGAACCTCCTATAACCTGGCTGTCTCACAGGAAGATGTGGATCACTATCAGAATTCATGCAGTTGTGGCGATTAAACACCAACACACTTTTATCAAGCTGTGTGTTTCCTTAGTGGTTTGAGTTCTTGGGCAACAGTCTGTTATTAGACATGTGTTTTGCAAATATTTTCTCTCTGCATTTTGCCAGGCTTCCTGACAAATCATGTGCCTTGTCTTTTCATTGACAGTGTTTCTCACAGAGCAGAAATGTTTAATTTTAACAAAGTACAGCTCATGAATTATTTCTTTCATGGATCACACCCCCCCTTGCTGTATGTAAAAATTTATCGTCAGGGGCGCCTGGGTGGCTCAGTTGGTTAAGCGACTGCCTTCGGCTCAGGTCATGATCCTGGAGTCCCAGGATCGAGTCCCGCATCGGACTCCCTGCTCAGCAGGGAGTCTGCTTCTCCCTCTGACCCTCTTCCCTCTAGTGCTCTCTATCTCTCATTCTCTCTCTCTCAAATAAATAAATAAAATCTTTAAAAAAAAAAATTCATCGTCAGACCCCAGGTCATCTGGGATAATCTTCAGATCGCAGCAGGTTGCCCTTCCACCAGCGCCTACCTCGATGGCAGCCTGTCTGCCCAGAGCTGTGCTTCCGGCTGCATGTCTCAGGGTCTGCAGGTCAGCCTGCCCCTTGTGCTGTTACTGGGCACTTCCCATATGTCCCAGGTAAATCTTTAGCTGTCACCTCATCTCTCCAGGGACTCATGACTGTTTTCTTGGTAGTGTACTGTCAGGGTTGCAAAGGTTTTGAGCAGCTTGTTGTTCTGATGAGTCACGCTAATTTTAGTGTGTTTTTTTTTTTAAGAATAAAGATTTTCAAGAATCACATATGGTTTTATAGCAAATACACCTGTATATTATTGTGTGTGTGTGTGTGTGTGTGTGCATAAACACACATACAAATGCATGGCCATATCTACATTCTTGCAAACCGAGAAAAGACATCAATTAAAAACACATTTTTAATGTTTATGCATAAACTCCATATTTGTCTTGTTTCCAGTCATTACAATTGGTTACATAATTTTCTAAACATTTCCATCCTCTTGGATACTGTACCTATCTTCATTTATTTCCTATCTTAGATAAAGTAATAAGTACTTTCATGCAAATGGTCATTTAATTCAGTTGAGTCAATTTCTTAGGAAAAATTCCAAAAGTAGGTTTATTTTATTCATTTATTTTTAAGGAGGCTCCAAGCCCAGTGCAGAGCCCAGTGTGGGGGTTGGGCTCAAACTCAAGACTCTGAGATCAAGATCTAAAATCAGGAGTCAGATGCTTACCTGAATGAGCCACCCAGACACCCCTCCAAAAATTGGTTTAAATATTAAAGGCATGAACTTCTTTCTGGCTCTTATGATCTATGGCCACATACCTTTATAAAAGTAAAATGTCCACACCCTACTTCATGGACCTATTTCATTTCCCGTACTGTGTCTGGACAAAAGACCAATTTCTAGACCCAAGGGGGAAAGCAAAGTAGCCAGTCCTCATAGGAAGGAACTTGGGCATCAATTAATCAACCAGTTTAAACACAATAAAAATTTTTATTTTAAAGCAAGCTTAAATGTCAAAGATTTCCAAGGGGAAAAGTTTTTTTAAAAACTCTTCTATTTCATTTCATTGTGATTGCGATTATCCATTTTCCCACTGTGAACCTATTGAGTACACATGATTATCATTACCTTGGAATTGTACTGTTACCTCTGCGGTAATTGCAATTGGAACAAGAACTACAGCGCTGTAGCTGGAAGCTGCAGACACATCTGAGGAGCAATGCTTGCAAACTTCAAAGTGCCTCCCAAATACTGTGCAAAAGCCACACTTCACGTTAGTTAAGAGCGACATTACTGACTTTACTAGAACTAAGATACAAAGTCTCAAGACAGGGCGCCTGGGTGGCTTAGTCAGTTAAGCGTCTGCCTTCAGCTCAGATCATGATCTCAGGGTCCTGGGATTGAGTCCTGCATTGGGCTCCCTGCTCAGTGGGGAGTCTGCTTCTCCCTGTGACCCTCACCCCTGCTCATGCTCGCTCTCTCTCTCTCTCCCTCTCTCTCTCGCAAAAACACATTTAAAAAAAGTCTCGAGACTCAAGATCAACAATATGGCTGAGAACATTTCCCAAGTTGCTCACAAATGATTAAGTTTGCACATCCAGCCGGAGAATTTATTTTCTTCAAGTTCCTCTTCTGTAAAACTGGAATCATAATACCCAACTCACAGGGCTATTTTGAAGCTTAAATGACTATGAGTTAAATGAGCACAAAGTTTTCTTTGAGAGGGGATCCATGCGGCTACTCTGATTTATGCCTCAGTATAATTACAAATTACTACATATTGTGTAGCTTCAAGGGTGTTTGTACACATTTTATATAGAAAATTCTAAATGTGCAAAAATGTTTGTTATCTAGTAAAGAATGTGAGATGTCATGATGTTTTCCATTAAGTGGTGCAAAGCAATTCACCTACATATCTGAATCAATCAATAAAGATTTTTTTGACCACTCGTATGTCCGAGGCCCAGTGGCGCATGTTGAAGACATGAACAAGAATACAAGGGAACTTGCTGCCTGGTGACAGGGAAGAACACCTTGATGAATGTTACCGAACAGCACGGCATAGCAGGGGGTACTAAGGTATTAAGTGAGAAGCCCAAGCTGAAGCTGCTACAGGAGTTGAGGGGAGTTTAGAGGAGACAGAATATGGGAAGAGGTTCCAGGGAAGCGGAAACTAATAGTTCAGCTGAGTGTGAAGGACATCTCTGGACTGGTAGGTAAATAAAAGGGCATAATGATGTGGGGAAAAAATGTTGGGGGAGTGGATCTTAAGAAGAAGAACATTGGCTCTAGTTGTATAGGATGTGATGGGCTTGCCACAATGAAATGCAGTGAAGCAATTAGAATATTAATGCATGACTCTAATAAATATGTATGATAAATGGCTTAACTATAATTATAAGTAAGTTATGTTAACTCTAAAATACCTGTTTATATTCATTATGTATATCTTGCTAAAGATACACAGTAATTCATATTACATGCTATTATGTGTAGAGCATGTTAATCAATAGTGTTTAAATAATGACTTGCTTTTAACATATTAAAAATTATTCATTATTGATCTATTATATACTGAGTATAAAATGCACTAGGTGGCTCAGTCAGTTGGGCATCTGCATCTCTTGATTTTCGCTCAGGTCATGATCTCAGGGTCATGAGATCCAGCCCCATGTCAGGCTCCTTGTTCAGTGTGGAGTCCGCTTCTCTCTCTCTCCCTCCCCCCGCCCCCCCACTCTCTCTCTCTAAAATAAATAAATCTTTTAAAGAAAATGCACTAAAGAATTGTCTAATTGTTATACTGTACACCTGAATCTAATATAACACTGTATGTCAATTATATTTGAATTTAAAAATAATTTTAAAAATAAAATGCAAATGATAGTTTTTCATGTTCTAATTTGCTTTTTTTTCTATTTTTTCTCTAATTTGCTTTTAATAATAAATTTCACTAATTGATATGTAATACCAGCAATGTAAACCAAATAATTTTTAGTTAAAATACTAATAGGTCATTATAACACTCCAATTTTCCTGAAAGATGTGTATTAAAAATGATTGAGTTTGATGTAAGTTTACAATGATGTCTTTGGGGGAAAAAAGAGTAAGATAAAGGCAGCAGGCAGAATAGAGAGCACTTGAAATAACTGATCCTGAAATCTAGTAATTATAATTAATTGATAGCTTCTGTTTCTGATATGATGCAGACTATCCACTGCACTCACTCATCCCCCAACACCCCCCTAACCCTGAGCTGTTCATCTGGATCTCCCCATGGGTCTCAACCACCTCAGCCATACTCATGGTCATCTTGTGACATTTTCTGTAGACTATACAGAAAAGCTCTCTGGGGAAGCCAAGTCTGCCCCCAGAGGGAAGCTCTCCAAGGAAGGCAGGCTCAGCTCTGGTCAGTTCTGTCCTCAGGGACCAAAACCAGGGCAGAGAGGACACGGGAAGGATCAATGGCCCCACATGAGCCTTTCACAGCTCAGGGATATTGAAGTAATTTCTGGGAGTGAGGACCAAAAAACAGTGTCCAATGCCCAAGAAGGAAAGAAAATAATCTGTGGTCACTTCATTCATTCAGCCTGCACTTTGGGTATTCTATGTTCTCTACTCTACAAAATAGAGGTGATAAAATGTCCGAAGTCTCCTCTCCTCCCCCACAAGAGATAAAAATGGAGATGTGATTGATTACTCTTTGCTCACCTTGAGTTTCTTTGAGGGAAACCCTCTGTGAACAAGGGTTTAATGGACAGAATCAGAAGACACAGGAGAGTTTGAAGAGTTGTTAGTGACACTTGAATGCACAAGGGGTCAAATAATACATCTTAATTTTTATACAAAGCCTGATGTGCCTTCAAATATAAATACATCAACAAGGTGCTATTGAACTCTAATGGCCAAAAGAAAGTGACAAATGCACAACACTCCAACAACTGGCACATCTCTGTATGTATTCCAATGTTCAAACATAAAGACCTTTTATGTTTGTTCTAGAGTAGATGACAAATGGTTTTCAATCTGGTTTTTTTTTTTTTGGTTATTATACTTAATAAAAATCGCATCACCAGTACATACACAAGTTTCAAGGACAGCTGTTACCTTCATACATGCAATTTATTGTCATGTTTTCTATTCTAGTCTATTTATTCACTTCTATTTTATGCTTTTATGTCATGTCACATCATCTTTTTAATGTTTTCCAACTTATTAAATTAATTGTTCATCATAGACCTCAACTCCCTGGTTGATAGTTACTGATTTAATATATCTCTGAAGTGTAGAAATCACAGGATTGAATCCTGTTTTATAGAGATAAGACTATATGAATAATATCCCTTGCTGGTTGTGGCAATTATTTCATAATGTATACATATATAAAAATACCAAGTTGTATATGTTAAATATACATATTTTTATTTGTCAATTATACATCAATAAAGATGAGGAAAAGAGAAAAATATTTGCAAAAGATATCTGATAAAAGACTTTTGTGTAAAATATATGAAGAACTCTTAAATTTCAACAATGAGAAAACAAACAATCCAATTTGAAAAATGGGAAAAACATCTGAACTGAAGACACCTCACCAAAGAAGATGAATAGATGGCAAATAAGCATATTACAAGATGCTCCACATCCTATGTCATTAGAAAATTGCATATTATAACAATGAGGTACCACGACACATTCATTAGAATGGTTAAAATCCAGAGCGCTAGCACCACCAAATTCTGGCGAAGTTGTATTACAACAAGAACTCTCATTCATTGCTGGTGGGAATACAAAATGGTACAGGCACTTCGCAGTATCTTTTGCAGTTAGGCAATTTCTAACAAGCCTAAACATCCTCTTATTATGTGATCCAGCAGTCACATTCTTTAGTATTTCCCCAAATGAACTGAAAACATATGTCCACACAAAAACCTGCACACAGATATTTCAGTGGCTTCATTCATAATTTCCTCAGCTAGGAAGCAAACAAGATATCCTTTAGTAGGTGAATGGATAAATAAACTGTGGTATATCCATACAATGGAATATTATTCGGCACAAAAAGAAACGAGCCATCAAGGGGCGCCTGGGTGGCTCAGTCGTTAAGCGTCTGCCTTCAGCTTAGGTCATGATCCCAGGGTCCTGGGATCGCGCCCCACATCAGGCTCCCTGCTCCGCGGGAAGCCTGCTTCTCCCTCTCCCACTCCCCCCTGCTTGTGTTCCCTCTCTTGCTGTGTCTCTCTCTGTCAAATAAATAAATAAAATATTAAAAAAAAGAAAGAAAGAAATGAGCCATCAAGCCATGAAAAGACATAAAGGAAACTTAAGTGCATGTTACTCAGCAAAAGAAACCACTCCAGGAAGACTACTTGCTTATGATTCCAACTTTTCAAGAATGGCAAAACCATATTGCCATTTGTAACAACACAGATGGACCAAGAGGGTATTATGCTAAGCGAAATAAGTCAGTCAGAGAAAGAGAAATACCATATGATTTCACTCATATGTAGAATTTAAGAAATTAAATAAATGAACAAACAAAGGGAAAAAAGACAAAAAAACAGACTCTTAAATACAGAGAACAAACAGATGGTTGCCAGAGGGCAGGGGGGTGGGGGCATGGGGGAAATAGTTAAAGGGGATCAAGAGCACACTTTTCTCCATGAGCCCTGAGAAATGGATACAATGGTTGAATCATTATGCCGTACACCTGAAACTAATATAACACTCTATGTTAATTATACTTGAATAAAAAATTAATTTAAAAAGAAGGAAAGGCAAAACTATAGAGACAGTAAAAAGACCAGTGGTTGCCAGGCGTTGGGAGAGGGCTAGATGAATGGGCAGAGCACAGAGGAGTTTCAGGGCAGGGAAACCATTCTGTATAATAGTATAAATGTTACAGGCCATTACATGTTTGTCCAAACCCATAGAATGTACAGCATTCCAAGAGAAACCCCTAATATGAACTATGAACTTTGAATGACACGTCAGTGTAGATTCATGGATTATAACATATGTACCCCTTTTGTGAGGGATGTTGCTAGGGAGGGAGGCTGTGCATTTGTGTGGAAAGAAGCCATATGGGGACTCTCTGTCTTCAGCTTTGCTGCTCTAAAAAATAAAATCTACTTTTTTAAGAAAGTCAATTGCACAAGCTTATAAATTTTAAGTTCAGTCCTCATAAAGTCTAGATCTGTCCTTGATTACTATAAGACAAGTATTAATATAATGTATGTTTCATAATTTCCTGGTGAGTTAATGCATTGCAACATTCTATTTCCTGTTGTATTTCAAATGACTCCTGAGCCACACACCCTAACTCCCAGGACTTTGGGTAGTTACCTTATGATCCTGTTGACACAGGCCCTTCTCACTCAGTGTCCCTTTAATATGTGCTAACGTAATCATAATTAGTAGTTTGATTTAATTTTGACTTTTACCCTTTTTATATTTAGTAGTTGATTAGTAGTTTTACCCTTTTTATTTTAGTAGTTGATTACTAGTAGTTGATTAGTAGTTTGATTTAATTTTGACTTTTACCCTTTTTATTTTTAAATAGTTGTAATGATGGCATACATACAATTCTAGCTTATTTTCCTCAATTAACGTTATGAGTATTTCTTCATAATCATCACTCAGTGGCATCACAATAATGGGCCATTATTTTATTAATAATCCTCTTATTATTGAAAACTCAAGTTGGGAACACTGGTTACTCCTCAGCTATGGCTTTAAAAACTTTTTAGACACAAATATTAGGCCAGTAGATTCATTTTGAGTCTACTCCAGAATCTGACTTTAATGATAAATGTATTTTAAGGTAAGGTGAACTCTCAGTTAGTGCCAAGTCCTTTAGCTCAAATACACAATAGATATTAAGGAAATTTATTTATGCTATCATTTCACATTAAACTTTCAGCCCCACGAAAGTCGGGTCAGAGCTGCCTCCTCCATCACCACACACCCAGGATCTGGCTCAGTACTTGGAATATATTAAGTTCAATAAATATGTGATGAATGAATTAACTAAAGAAAGGCCACAGTCTATAGAGGCTAAACCAAAGCCAATGTAAACAAAAGCTCAACATTGAGATTTGGAAAACATGAAATTCATTTTGAAGGGAGAAGGTGTACTTTGTAACATGGGCGCATACCAAAATATCCTTCTGGATCTTTACGTGCTTCACACTGAATGACTAATGATGTGTGGCTGGGGTGATGAAAGACTTTGTAGGGATCCTGTAATTTCTCTCCAAACATGGAAACATCATGGATTTCTCCCACCAGGCAGACGCTATCTTTAGAGAATATTTAATTAATAGAAGTGCCAACCTCTTCACTCTACCTTTTAAAACCTCGCCCTTTCAAGCAATAATTACTCTGTAGTTACCTAATTTCCATACTAATTTTCTTAATGAGGTGTTAATTTTGTGGTCTAAATGACACTACCAGAGGCTAACTGGATTAATGGTGTCCAGACACCAGCTTACATGAATGCAGGAAAAGTAATTTATTTAATGGCACCATTTTTTCCATACCAGATTTATAAAAGGAAGATTTCAATTTCATGGCTCCTCCAGTTTTGTACAGGTTAAGGTTCTTCCCATTGCCTACTTTTCTTGTGTCCCCAGCTAGTTAATAAAATGAAAACAAAAAAAGTACCTAAGGTCCAAGGGTTTGCAATGTGATACTGTCTTAAATCACCACACTTTTCAATAAGTGGAGAGTTTCACCATCTCATAAAAATTTGGATGCTCTTTCCAGTTATACAGTAAAATAATGGTGAGGGGAGTGGTGAGGGGTTCATCTGTTTATTCCACAAGTATTTTCTGAGCCTCTCTTGCACTGGCCACCAGGCTGGAGGCTGCTTGGAACCTGGGAATAAACAAGCCTCAGCCTTGGGGAGCTCAGAGTTCCCCTGAGCTGAATGAAGCTCAGGACACAAAGGGACAGGAAGGGACAGGAAGAACTCAGAATTCTAGTTAGTGCTTTACAACTGGCCCACAGGCCTTAAAATTCCCCTTAGCTTAGCCATACTTTTTTTAAATTTTATTTTATTTGAATTCAATTAATTAACATATAGTGCATCACCAGTTTCAGATGTAGAGTTCAATAATTCATCAGTTGGGTATAACAACCAGTGCTCATCACATAACATGCCTTCCTTAATGCTCATCACCCAGTTACCCCAACCCCCCACCCTTGGCCATACTTTAGACTGGCTTCTTCCTGACTCTATGACCCTGATCTCCCTTTTCTTGGAGCACTGACTTAGAAAACTTAAGTTTTTGAAAAATGGAAATTATTTCTCTACCCCTTTGAAAAATGGAAATTATTTCTCTACCCCTTTGAGATGTAAATCTTTTTAAAGTCTTTGCCACTTTTACAGCACAGAATTGTCTTTCTCAAGGACCTGGGAGACATCCCTGTGAAATGTAATCACCAAGGAAGATAGGGTCCTTATCTCCCAGTCTCTGTGGGGGGGGTGGGGTGGGAGCCTATCTTCAATGGGCACCTACCAGCAAATGCAGATGGCCTAATCAACAGAGAACAACATTGCAAACTCAGGAATAACTCAATGTGTTGGACACATTCCATTGATTAACAAATCTGTAAAGTTGTTTTCCACTAGCTCACCTCAGCAGCTAAAAAACTACACCGTCTTCGTTCAGCATTGTTGAGTCCACATTCAGTGCTTGCGTCTTTCTCTTAATGCAACAGCCTTAAATAAAGTCTACTTGCCTGTTTAACACTATCTGGTGTGATTTTTGCTTTGACCCAACTAATGATTCCTTGGACAAATGCTTATGTTCTCTCATTCAGATTCTGTATCTATAAGAGATTGACCTTAAAATCTGATCTGTTTATCTCATTTTATACATTATAGTGAGAAAACAGAAGAATAAATATGTGTGTAAGTATTTGAAAACTATAAAATACTATGTTGTGGAGGAGTTATTAGTGTGTATAATTCAATAGTTAATAGCCAAATTAGCAAATGTAGTAGCTCATTTTATAAATCATTTTATAAATTTTATAAATTGTAATAATTATCCACTAAAATACAACTATAAACTAATTAATACACATCATCCATCTAAAGTGATTTAAAAACTAGAAAAGGCCTCTTACTACTTTGACCTCAAGCTTTCCCTTTCTTACAAATGAAGAGAGGCATTGAGCCCTACGTTGGAAGACTTCAATAATTTCTTTAGGAGAAAATGGCATCCTATCTTATGGGCATGAATATTCAAGTTCTGGGGTCCTGCTTTTCTTCCTGATGAAGGGAAATAAGAACACTGAGGGCATTCTGCTTTTTCATTCATGAAGCAGCTCATGATACTCTAGGGGTATTCTTGGCCACTTGATTCTGTGTCTTCTTTTTGAGACTGGCTAGCTTCCCTCCCTTCCTCTGACACATACCTGAAACCACACACCCAAACTGTGATGGACGGAGTTGTGTACAAGTTCAGTCATCCTGTTCTAGGGCAGCAGGGTCATGTGTAAAATATTTGGAAAACGCAGACCCATTTAAAAATGATCAAAGTGGTAAAAAAAAACCCTCCTGTTCAAATTGAGATACAGAACAAAATGAAAATGGTCTACTCCTTCTGTCAAAGCATAATAAAGATGCTAACGGGAGGGAAAACCAACTAGTTGTCAGTAGACCTGAGTTCTGCTTGTCTTAGATATAAGTAGTTCACTCTTAAGGATCAACCACTCATGGAAAATAAGAACACATAGCTCTTCTCCACTGGAATCAGGCCACTGGGCCCCCTTCGACTAGAACACTTGAATGGCTTCCCATTGCTGTCAGGATAAGACTCAACTTCTCTAACATGATCCTGGTTTAGACCCCAGGCCCTTGACCCCTCTGCTCTCATCTCCCACATTTCCCCCATTCTCCATGCTTCACCCACACTCACCATCTTCAAAGACCTCAGAGGACCCAAGTTCTTTCCCCCTCCCAAGTGCTGTACACTTCCTCTGCAATAATCCCCAACCTTCCCTACCCCACCCCATGTCTTCCTCAGCAAATACTTTTCTCTTTCTCTCAGTTACTGGGGTATTGTCTCTGATAATTCCCACCCCCATAAAACTGGTTGCTTTCACGAACACCTCTTCTGAGGAACTTAGAGGTGCAATTTTATACTTCGTGTGATTATTTGACTAACTTTTCCTGAACCAAATCATATGGTCTCCCAAACCAGAGTGTAAGTTCCCTAAGAGTACAAGATATTTGCATTTCTACCCACTGTCTTCTTCCTGATGCCCAGCAGAGGGCGAGGCTCCGTGAGCACATTCTCCATGGGTGTTGTGGAGAACAGATAAACTTCAGGTGTCCCGAAACAATCTGTAGAGATTAAATACGTGTGTGCACAGCAAAGTGATTGCAACTTTCATTCCCTCTGTGTGGCAGAGAATGAAGGCAGATGCTCATTTTCTTAACAAAAAAGGAACTGGTATTTATTAGTGAGAGCTAAGAATCATGGATCAATGCCAGTGGTTAGGTGGTGATTTAAATGCTTACATAACCTACTCCATCCTTACACAGTTCTGTGAGGTAAGTATTCACCCCAGTTTCATACATGACCAAGCCAAGACGTCAAGAAGCTGCCATTGGCCATTGAGCTAATACAGCCCCTTCGACCATTTTATGCAATACTCACATGTGAGGTAGGATGTAAGATAAAATGGAGGCTCAGGGAATGCAGGAGCTTAACCAAACTCGCATAAATTAGTGAGTTAGTAAGGCTAGTAAAGAACAGAGATAGAAATTGTACAGGCCCATCTGACCACATAGTCCACACTTAAGAATATCATGTTAAAAAATACTCAAGTAATCCAAAACAAGATAGACCATGAGTAAACAGGGAGCAAAAAACAGATATAAAAAATAGAAAACAAAATGTAATATGGTGGGTTAAAAACAATTAGGTCAGTGATCATGTTAAACCATTAAAATAAATGGTTTAAATATACCCATTAAAAAGGCATAAATTGCTAGGTTAGATTTAAAAAGCAGGACCCAAATATAAGCTGCTTACAAGAAAATAAACAACAACAACAATAATAACAAACCCTCTCACTTTAAATATAAAGTCACAGTTATGTTAAAATAAAGTGATGGAAAAAGATTTACCAAGCTAACACTAATCAAAAGATCACTGAAGTGGCTTAATTAATAACAAAGTGCATTTCAAGGCAAGAACATTGTCATGGATTGAAAGCATCATTTCATTAATAGGACATAATAACACTAAACATGTATGCAGCTCGTCATAGAACTTCAAAATTCATGAGCAAAAACTTATATAACTACAAAGAGACAGACACATTCACAGTTGTACTTGGATGTTTTCACACTGCTCTCTCAAAAATGAATAGAACAGTTATAGAATTATGTGACAAAATATCAATGAGGATATTGATAGACCTGAAATATGGTGTCAACCTTATTTATCTAATCGAGTTCTAAAACCCTCAGTCTTATAACTGCAGAATCACATTCTTTTTACATGCATATGAAAACTTTTACCAGGTTAGACTATAACTTAGGCAAAAAAAAAAAATAGTATCAATAAACAAAAAAATTTCAGACACAAAGAGTGTGTTCTCTGAGTGCAGCAAATTAAATAAGAAATCAGCAACAGAAATGTGGAAAATCACCAAATAAAGGGAAACCAACACAGTTCTCAGCAAACCACTGATCATATCATGGGCTGGCAAGGATGAGGAGCAATTGGAACTCTCATGTACTCCTAGTAGGAATTAAAAAAAAAAAAAATGGTACAGTCACTTTGGAAAACAGTATGGCAGTTTTTGAACATTTAAAGTTATTTGTATCATATGACAAAGTTGGTACACATCTAGGTACTTACCCAAGATAAACGGAAACATATGTCCATAGAAAAACTTCTACATAAATGTTTACAACAGGTTTATTTGTTATAGGGCAAAAATTGAAATGATCCAAACGTCTATCAGCAGGTGAATGGATAAGTAGATTGCAATACATTCATACAATCAAATATTATTCAGCAGTAAAAAGAATGAACCATTAGTAATGCAAAAAAATATAGATGGATATCAAAATAATGCTTGAGTGAAAGAAGCCCCCCCAAAAAAGAGAGTACATATTGTGTGATTCCATTTACATTAAATGCAAACTAATCTAAAGTGTCAGAAACCTGATCAGTAATTGCCTCAGCACAGAGGTGAAGGGATGGGTAATGGGAGAAGCGGAGGGAGGAAATAATTATAATTGAGGATTTCAAACAAGGAAACTCATAGAGCAATAATTATGTTCCCTGTCGTGATTGTATTGTTGGTTTCATAGTGTGGAACTATATCAAAACGTACAGATTGTCCAAGTGAAATATATGCAATGGCTGTTACAACCCACTAAAACTATTTAAAAAAAAATACCCATGGAAATATATATATTAAAAAAAACCTACAGTGTTTAGAGGTACACAGTTACCTAACAAACCTATGATGAAAAGTAAAGAAGTAAGGATATTTAACTCATAATAATTCACCAAGTTACATGTCTGTTTAATGTGGTTTTCTGTATCTCATATTTTATAATAGAAAGTTTAAATTTTTAAAAAAGAATATAAAACCACATTACACCCAGTCTTGCAGTTTACTGTTTCCACCCAAGTGGTTAAGAGGCAAAAACCTGAATTAAAAAATTTGTGATTATTAAATGTAAAATGTACTAAATTATTAAAACATGTCTTAATGAGATGGGTAGGGCTTCTCATATGTATCTAGGAATCCTAGCCTACCCTTTTGTTTGTTTTTTTTAAATGTTATTTTTCACTTTAAAGACTATTTTTTTAGAGCAGTCTTCAGGTCATGGCAAAATTGAAAAGAAAGTAGAGAGATTTCCCATGTGTCTGCCTCTCCCCCTCTACACACATGCATAGCCTCCCCTATTGGCATCTCCACCAGAGAGGTGCATTTGTTGTAACAGTAACACATCACTCAAATGTAACACATCAAAATCACTCAAAGTCCATGGTGTACCTTAAGATTCACTCCTGGCATTTTACATTCTATGGGTTCGGACAAATGTATAATGACAAGTGTCCACCAGTAAAGTATCATACAGAGTAGTTTCACTGCCCTGAAAATCCTGTGTTCTCTCTATTTATCTCCACCCCCAAACCCCTGACACCTTCTGAACTTTTTCCTCTCTCCATCATTTTGCCTTTTCCAAAATGTCATATAGCTGGAATCATACAATATGTAGCCTTTTCAGATTGGCTTATTTTACTGAGTATTATGCATTTGAGTTTCCTTCATGTCTTTTCATGGCTTGATAACTCATTTCTTTCTAACACTGAATCATATTCCAGTCTGGAGGGACCACAGTTCATTTATCCATTCACCTACTGAAGGACATCTTATTTGCTTCCAAGTTTTGGCTACTATGAATAAACTTTTATAAACATCTGTGAGCAGGTTTTTGTGTGTGTGTGTGGACATAAATTTTCAACTCTGGGTAAATGCCAAGAACCTCAATTGCTGGATTGTATGGTAAGAGCATGATTAGTTTTGTAAGAAACGACCAAATTATCTTCAAACTTTTTTTTGTAAAATGATGTGTACTTCTATGTTTATCATCATTCAATAAATTAATAATCTAATGCTTTTTATAAAGTATAATACCTATTTTTTTAAATCAAGAAATATGGAAAACTACACAGAAGTAAACAAAAAAATCACAAATAAAATGATATTTCTAGAAATCAGAGGAAGAGATGATTGTCCAAAGAAACAAAGGCACCCTCCCTGGACCTACTAAAGGGCTTCATGGTGTGTTTAGTTGTGGTAAGAGAACTCCCCTGGGCAACAATCATCAGATTGTGGGTCTAAACAATTCATAATATTGATTTTTGCTGGTAACTAATGAAGTCCCAGAAGATCAGGAGCAAGTCAGATAGTGGGTAGAAAATGTGGAGGTAGGGGCACCTGGGTGTCTCAGTCGGGTAAGCAGCTGCCCTGGGCTCAGGTCAGGATCCCAGGGTCCTGGGATGGAGCCCTGCATCAGGCTCCTTCCTCAGTGAGGAGCCTGCTTCTCCCTCTCACTCTACCTACTGCTCTGCCTACTTGTGTTCTCTCTCTATCTCTGTCAAATAAATAAATAAAATCTTAAAAAAGAAAAAGAAAAAATGTGGAGGTAGGTTGGGTTGCCATAATAACAGAGACAGTCATTTCAACCTCAGTGATCTGAGACATCAGGAAAATGATCAAAGAAAAAGGCAAAGGTCATGAATAAAAATGGCTTACAGAGGTACAGCTTGCCCATCATCACATGAAACAGTAATAAATTCAATTTTAAAAGTGACTGCTGGAGAAGAAATATTTGCACGAGACTTATAAAAAAATGGAATGTAACTTGGAAAAGACATGAAGACAGTCCTCCAAAGAATTCTAGCCACAACAGTGATGTGTGAAACATTGAAACTTGCTCCCCCAACCTCCACCCCACAGGAAAATGTGTGCATGAGTTACAAAGCACACCATGGGAACAGTGACTAGGGAAAAAATATGTGTTCTCAGCAGGAAATAAAAAAAATATTGGGTTTCAATGAAATGATATTCTTGGAGCAGAGTGTGGTAGTAAATAAAGCTGCCAGGACAGATTCCTAAAGCATTTCATGGGAACAAGGTGACATGCACGTGGGACCTGGGGAAGCAGCAACAATGATTAAAATCCCCACGCAACCCTTGAGCACTGATGGCTGGATGTAGGAACTGAGTTTCTCTAGACCAGCACTGTCTAGCAGAGATGTATCACAATCCCCATAAGTAGTTTTGAGTTTTGTCCAGTAGCCACATTTAGAAAAGTAAAAAGAAAAACAGGTGAAATTAATTTTAATTACAAATTTTATTTGATCCAGTCTATATAAAATATTAGGGCTTAACACATATAACCATTATACATAAAAGATTGATGAATGACACCGTTTTCATTCATTTCTTTCATGCTATGCTTGAAATCTGATGTACTTTGTATTGAACAGAGCATCTCACTTCAGACTAGCCATATTTCCAGTGCCGAGAGCCTTGTGGCCAGTAGCCTTGGCTTTGGTCAACAGAGAGCTAGACCTTGGGGATGTACAGAGGTGTCCCCATGCCATCCTGGGGAACCAGGTACTCACAACCAAAGAGTTGAAGGATTCACAACACAAGCTTCATTTGATTGCATTTCACATATTGAAACCTGTCATAAAATGTCCTTTGAACAGAAGATTCCATCTCTCAAAATGTTTGAAAATCCCCATTCTAGACTTTCTATTGCAGGTAAAATAATCCAGGTCCCCAAAGGTTAACTAATGGCTCATGGTTATCCAGCCAGTGAGTGCAGTGCTGGGCCTGAAGCTGGCTCCCAGCTCCTCACCTGACCACCGGGCACGGGCACCACCCGTTGAGAATGTGCCCACAGGCAAGTGACAAATGTCCTGTGAGAGAGAATGCAATATTGTTTGATTGTTTCAGAAGCTTATTGGCTGCCCAAAGCAATCAGAACATTAGAGAAGTTTCCTTCTGATTTTTGTTTGCTTTGTAGAGTTTTGTTTTAACCAGAGGTCAAGCTAGTCGCTACTTTTCTTTTGAAATATAGCTTCTGTCTCACTTGTTCTGAAATGCAAAAAGAAAAAGAAATGATCCTGCTTGTTTTTGTTTAATTTTGGAAATTTTTTTACTTTCAAATAATTATAGACTTACAGAAAGTTGCAAAGAGAATGTAGGGAGGTCTCAAGTACCCTTCACCAAGCTTCCCTCCAGTGGTCACATGTCACCTAATTATAGTACACTACAAAGACCAGGATATTGACTTCGGTACAACTGTGTATAGTTCCATGTGATTATCATCATTTGTGTAGTTTTGTGTAACCACGACCACAGTCGAGATACAGATTCATTTTATCACCACAAAGATCTCCTTTGTGTCACTTCCCACTCTATCACCAACCCCAACTGATGGCTACTGCTAGTTTAGTTTGCATCTTTATAACGTTGTCACTTTGAGAATGTTATATAAATAGAATCACATGGTATAGGACCTTTTGAGATTGGCTTTTTCACTCCACGTAATGCCCTGGACATCCATCCACACTGCTGTCTGTATCAGTAATTCACCCCTTTATCCTGCTGTGTAATAGTCCCTGGTATGGAGGTACGATGGCTTGCTCAATCATTCACCTACGGAGGGACATTTTTTTTGTTGTTTTTAGCTTTGGGCTGTTACAGATGAAGCTGCTGTGAACAATCATGTGCATGGTGGACCAAGACATAAGCCTTCATTTCTTCGGGATACGGGCCAAGGAGTTTTAAATAGCTGGCTAATATTGTCAACATATGTTTAGTTTTGCTAGAAACTGCCAAATTATTATCCATAGCGGCTGTATCATTTTAGATCCCCACTACCAATGTATGAGAGATCAACAATTGTTTTTTTTTTCTCCTCTTACTTTTGTTGTAGTTTAAGGGAACATTTATGCTTTCTGTGCACTGAATATTGTGAAGAAATTATAGTCCCACAAACAGTGGTCATTTTTGGCAAGGCATAGAGATTCACTGCAGACACCAAGACTACTAACACAGAATGCTAAATTACTTTATTTCAAATTGAATATGGTCTGGAAAGGCATTATGTGTGTTTATATTTGTTTTTTTTTTTTAAGATTTCATTTATTTATCTGACAGAGATAGAGAGAGAGAGCACAAGTAGGCAGAGAGGCAGGCAGAGGGAGGGGGAGAGGCAGGCTCTTCGCTGAGCAGGGAGCCCGATGTGGAACTCGATCCCAGGACCCTGAGATCATGACCCGAGCCGAAGGCAGCTGCTTAACCAGCTGAGCCACCCAGGCGCCCATCTGTGGTTATATTTGATTCCTCATTGCTGTATCAGAGAGATATTTTCAGTGTTTGTCTCATTGACCCAGAGTTATTGCAGAGTAAAAGGAAACCTTTTGTATTTGCATCCATTACTGTTCCAGGCATTATCAATGAGGTAATGATGAAATGCCCTCCTCCACTCACTGGGCGGCATGTTGCCATAGTAACAGAGCATTCTGTAAAGTTCATCAATTCAGCTAGTCATTATCCCAAAGTAGCAGACTGCTAACGTATTATGAAAGTTCTTGCTCTTAAGTTGTAATTGAACCAGGGAATTATATTGGCCTTGGCACTGGGAACTCAGGATTAAATTTATATAGTAAAGGGGAATTAAAAGAAGAAAATAGGTCTTGGCTAGCATATACCTGAACAGGAAATTTTAATCAACTCAGTTTATCAGATTCAACTAATGGCTTTTTTCCCCAAAAAAGAATATGTTAGCCTATTGAAGCATCTTAGTCATAAATTGCATGCAACATTCTTTGATCCCAAAGTATTATTTTAAACCATATTTCCCCATCCTCGCCCTTGGTATAGAAGTTCCAGGGCGGCAGGTCGTGGGGGATGTAGCCTGGCTTCTTCACTGTGATCCCGCTGGCATCTGGAACGGTGTCTGGTACAAAGTAGGTTCAAGCAGAGCACAGGGTTCAGAGTGTGGACTCTGGGGCCCAATGGCCCAGGTTAGACTCCTCGCTCCAACTCTTACAGGCCACGTGGCCAAGAGCAGGCTGGTTACACCTGTGTGTCTCCTTCGCCCTGAGTGCAGCTCCTAGGTTGGTGGCCACACAGTGAGCTTCTCTATGCAGAGGGCTTGGCTGGTGCCTGGCACACAGCGCATGTAAAAACCCACTATTATTATTTTCTTGCTACTTCCAGGATTATAAGCTCTACTCAAGTTCTGCCTAAAATGAGCAAGCTGCTGCCTCCATCAGTCCTCGCCTCACCTGAAGCTGGAGGGGAGATGCTTTCCGTCCCAACACCTTCTACTGCCTTACACAAAACCAAACCAAACCAAACACTCCTTTATGCAAAATCAGAAGCTGATAGCTTAAAAGAAATTTTCCACTACACTTTCTGTGAATGGAAACCAAATTATATTTAAAACAAGAGCACAGTTAATTGAGTCCTCTGGGTGTCCTTTCTAAGTTCTCATTCAGTTCTGAGCATAAATGTAACTCCAACTAGACCGAAAATGATTCTGCTAAGGAGGCAATTCAAGGTTCTGAAAGGAAATTACTTGCCTTGGATTTATTGTATCTAAATTACACAATAGCCACCCACTGGGCAGAGTCGGCAGCCCTTCCCTGACAGTCACCAGGCAGGAAAACAGTCTAAATCAGCCTCACACCCCAGTGGTGAAATTTACACAGCCTCTGGTCCCATCAGTGTGAGTTGGGATGGCTGAGAAAAATCTATGCTAAGTACTTTTATGGTACATTAATTTAAAAGAAAAAAAAAAGGACCTGTCTACTCGATAGATAGAAAATCAAAATGTCATTTTTCTGAATTGCTACATTCTACTAATCACTCCAAGTTATCTGGTAGAGTTTCCAAATGCTTCCTTCAGGCATGATCTTATCCGTTCCTGTGGCTTCAAAGCTGAGCTGAGGTCTCTCACTGACCCAAACCTGTCTCTTGAGCTTCAAAGAAAAATTTTCACCTGGCTGTCAGACTAACCACATACAACTGGAACTCAGCATGTTCCAAACTGAGATGTCTTTCCTCCCCATTGGCCCACATCTGCCCATGCGCCTGGAATCCTGAATTCACTTATTAGGATAAAAATTTTAGTCTGACCTATTGTACCTTTTAGCTTCATCTCCTGTCTCTCCACCCGCAACTGCAGCTAACTTAAATTTCTCACCCTTTCCAGAACATTCCATGCCTTGCTATAGCTATGTGTTTTGCAGAGTCTGTGCCTTCTCCCAGGAAGATCATGCCAGACCTTCTCCACCAGGCAACCATCTCCTTATCTTCCAAGAGCCAGCCCTCTTGTCCCAGGTCCGTGTTCCCAAATCTCTGTGCTCATTGGAGGCTATTCTTACTTCAATTAAGATAGTGCATTTAGTCAAACTGTGGGGAAAGTGTCTGTCTTTTCTTGTATGATGTGAGCATTCCTTGAGGTCAAGTGCTGATTCTTATTCTTGTCTGTGATACTTTTATTTTCCCAGAACACGGTAGGCTATCAGTGAAGGCTAGTTGAATGAATACATGAAGATTTCAACTGAGGATGTGCCTCAGCAGCCAATCATTGAGCTAAGGATTAAACTTTTATCTTTCAGTCTTCCCAGCTATTACTAAAGAACAGCAGAAGAATGGTCACATGAAAAATTCTATCACTTATTTTGACAACTTGAAGTGTCCAGAGTACACAGGTTACCCCTATATTTCTATGCACCCTTCTTACTGTCCATTCAACTGAAACTTACTTAAAAGGTGAGAAGCAGAAGTGAGGTGGGGACAGGGGCAGGAATTTGAAAAGGCAGACATGACAGGAGATCTACAGGCACAGCAGACTGGTTCTCAAATTTCAGTGACTATGAAGGCTACTCAGTAGTATTGCTGAAGTAGAAATTCCAGGTCAAACCCCTGAGAGGGGGACAAAGGAGGTTTGCCATGGGGCTTGGAGATCAACGTCATTAAAAAGAATTCTAGGTGAATCTAACACAAGTGGCGTAGGATGATGGTTTGACCAACAATTAGGGGCTGTTGATTCCAGTGCACATCATCAAAGATGCTAAAGGTAATAGTCAGTTATAGACAAGCCTTGAGATATGGGGACTATCAGTTAACTTCCCTAAGCTTTGTTAGCTACTACATGGAAAGCACTTAGCACAGTGTCTGGACCCCAGGGAGCACTAACTGTGTTTGAGCCATTGTCATGGTGCTGGTGAGGAGGAGGAGGAGAATACCATGGCCAAAGGCCCTCCTTCTAATCCAGAAGCTCTTAATTCCCCACATTCAAAAGTAGCTCCTAATAGAGCATAAGTAGATATCATGGACCTTCCACCAGGCTACAAGTAGACTCACTTATGGGGCTATAAAATATTATAAATGCCTGGATCTTGCAGGCATCTGCAGAGACCTGATTTAATTGGTCCAGGTATGAATAGTTTCTAAAAGCTGTCAAGGTGAGTAATGTGGAGCCATAGTTGAGAACTACTCATGTCTATAGCATGAGAGAATATTAAGAGAATTATGGGTGATATACAATTAATGATTAGATAATTAATCCAATTTTCTTCATCATCTAATTTGGTCCCAAGTAGTAAGCCATATTCTTTAGAAGATTGAAAGTCCTATACAGTATGTTTGGGAGATTCTACAGGTTCTACAATTCTAGGGGCAGACATGGAGGTGTATCAGGCAGGACTCCTACTTGTGGCCAAGCCTCAAGGATTATGGTCAGCTGACAGCCTCCAGCTATTAACTCTTTCAGGGACTGCCTTACCTTTCGAATGAGGCCCAATTGTTCTCAGGGAAATCCTCAGCCTGAGGAAGATGGCGGTAGGTAAGGGCATGTTTTTCTCAGGGATTCCCACATTCAGTGGTTGGGCAAAGCAGTGGGTCAAGGTCCTTGCAATTTCTGCTCAATTTCTCCAACAGAAAAACTTGTTTGAAGATCCACTGTGCTAGAGGAGACTTCTGAGAGGTCTGTGCCATGGTCTGATGGCTCCCCTTGCCAGATCCTGCTTCCTACCTTTTTCTTTCCATAGGTGTTATTCCCCGCAAAAGGTCCATGTCAGTGTCTACATCTGGGAGAACCCAAAGTGCAGAATGAGCAGAGCCAGAGCAGCGCAGGAGCAATGCCGCACACACATATGAGTCCAGACAAAGCCAGTGGGTAAGTGATGGAAGGTGTTTGAACTTAAACTTGTAGGTAACAGGCACTCTATGTGCATCTCTTCTTTATTCTCATTTAAAATGTTGCAGAATAGTTATTGTGATTACTATTTGACAGATACTGAAATGGAGACTTGCAAAGATCTAGGAACTTACTAAGGTCACACAGTTTATAATAGGTGGAGGAGAGATATGACCTCAACTCTTTCTGGAACTAAAGCTTATGTTTTCCCCAGCACCCCATACTCTTTCCAGTTCCACCATCTCATAACCAGTTCCTCCTGGTCTGAACTCCTAATGCCTAATCATCATCTAAAAACTTATATTTAACACAAATTTGCAACATTCTGAAATGACTTCCTCTGGCCTGATATAATCACCCCCAATATCGTAACTTCAAATGCCTTGAAGTTAGGAACCATGTTCTATGTTTCTAGTATATCCTGAACTTAACTTGGTAAATATGTGTCCTCTATCCATGCTTGTTTATTAACCACGTAATTAACACATATGTAAGAGGTTGGCCATGTTCAGGGAACTGGATGACATCCAAGACATGTAACATGTGGAGTATGCTGGGTGGCATCTGACAGCTTAGCATCTGTTAGCAGGATTCTCCCTGCAGAAGCCACATTGTGTAATGTGCACGTGATGGCAACTTCACACAGGACTGGTCAGGCTTGCTCACCTGTCAACATTCTTCTGTCATTTCCCATCTGTCTCCTCCCCCTTTCCCTCCCGTCCCCCTCACCCCACCCCACCCCCGCCCCAGCAGCTGGAGTCTCTGCAACGCAGCCAAGCAGCTCTGGCATGGCCTCTGCTCAGGACTAGAGTCCTTCTAATTTCCGCACATACAAAGGGTATGGCTGTGTTATGACAACAGGGGGCCACAGGCTGCTCAGGTCTGCAGGTAGGCTGCTCAGGAGATACTGTCCTTCCATTACCTCTTGTCACAGAAATGACAACCATTTGCCCTCAGACACAAATACTAATTAGCTGTTCATTTATTCATTTAGCGAGTATTTGTTCAGCACTTAATTTAGGTCATGTTTTGGTTTAGCTGCTTTTGCTACTACTATATCAAACTTAGAAGTTTCTCAAACATTTGGATCTGGGCACAGTGTCTACCAGTTTCCTCTGGTTGGAAGGAGTGAGTTACTGGGAGGACCTTCTCTTCATCTGGACACGTGAGCTACGGTGAATGACGAGCACCCATTTACAAGTCTGGAAATTCAGTTACCGTGCTCTTCTAGTCTAAGTATGAACACAGTCCGGCTCTCCAAAGGGTTCTAGCTGGTTCAGTGCCCTGCCCTCCTCCTCCCACACCCACCCTTACCCCTGGCCTGGCAGGAAGGAGGGAAGGGTCACATGGCACACCAGACATCATTAGAAAAGTAGAGTGGAGACAGTGTTTCTGGGACCTGGAAATGCATAGCCAGGCTTTAGGGAGAGGATGGAGAAGGGAAAGCTTACATTTTTAAACTGGACCTTGAAGAATGAAGAGCCATTTGCCAGGCAGAGAAAGGAAATAAGGAAATGGGAAGGAAGGAGCCCTGAGCAAAATATGGAAGCCGGGGCCTTGTCCTGTGGACAGGTAGGGCTCAGTGTTTCCTAGAAGGGCGGTGCATTGGGTTGAAGCTAGGGCATCAGCCTGTCTGTCCCCTCCTGGCTCTTCAAAGCCACAGAAACATCCCATCCTATGTGTGTTTTCATGATATAACTAAGTGGGTCAAGTGTAATGAAAGTTGTGAGGTTTGCAAAAAGACTTTGGACAATAATTTCAAGTACTGCAGAGCTGAAGAGTCATATATCTGATGTACCAGCGGCTCCACCCCCAGAGTGCAGGTCTTCAACCCCTGGGCCAGGAGGAGGCATCAAGTACACCAGGATGTTGATCTCTTCCACTTTTGGACAAGGTTTCTATTCTTGAGACCATCATATGTGCCTTTATATGTTTCCCACTGGCTCGTACAGATAATGCCAAATTCTATGATTGCCATGATTGGGAAGCCCAAACCTGGAAAAACCTCTGCCCCAGGAGATGTGGACAGAGATGGTCATAGCAGCAGTGTTTTTAACCACAATAAATAAATTAATAAATTAATAAATTAATTAAATTAAATAAACAACCTAAGTGCCAGTCAGTGCACTAACATGAAATTCAGGAATGCAAAGGAATATTGTGTAGTTTGTAGGTGAAGATGAAATCTTAGTTA
Source organism: Callorhinus ursinus (assembly GCF_003265705.2). NCBI lineage: Eukaryota > Metazoa > Chordata > Mammalia > Carnivora > Otariidae > Callorhinus > Callorhinus ursinus. Next base: position 86,812,720 of record NW_027397065.1, on the reverse strand, counting down.
CCTGCACAAACATGATAAACCTCTCAGAAATAATGTGAATGAACAAAAGCAAGTCATAGAACAATGTCATGGCCTTCCACTTAAGTCTAGGTCAAAACAAATGGAACTGAGAGTTGCTATAGCCACAGATTTATGTGGCAAAATGATAAAAGAAAGGTTGGGAATAACAAACTTCACAGGAGACTGGTTCCCAGGGGCAAAGAACGGTGGGTTGGAAGAGGGTTCAAAGCAGATGTGAAAGGTCTGGGCGAGGGCCTAGTGCTGAAGCTAACTGGTGGGTAAGGTGGTGTTTTCATTTTATTATTACTGCTTTCAGCCAACACTTATATTTATTCAATATTTATTATGTACACAATATTTAATACAGATAACTTTCTTAAAAATGGAAAGATACAGGGGTGCCTGGGTGGCTCAGTTGGTTAAACATCCGACTCTTGGTTTTGGCTCAAGTCATCATCTTGTGGGTTGTGGGATTGAGCCCCATATTGGGCTCCACACTCAGTGGGGAGTCTCCTTGAGTGTTTCTTCCTCTCCCTCTACTCCTCCCCCCAATTGCTCTCTCAAATAAATAAATATTTTGAAAAAATGGAAAGAGGAATGCCTAGGTAGCTTAGTTGGTTAAGCATCTGCCTTCAGCTCAGGTCATGATCCCAGGGTCCTAGGATCGAGTCCTGAATTAGACTCCTTGCTCAGCAGGGAATCTGCTTCTCCCTCTGCCTGCCACTCCCCCTGCTTGTGCACTCATGCTTTCTCTCTCTCTGGCAAATAAATAAATAAAATCTTTTAAAAAATGGGAAGATACATATAAGATGAAAGTCTTGATCCTTGCCAAGTTACATTTTAATGTAGCTGAGACCTGCATCACTTGGACCATGTCCTACACATGTGCACACACTCACACACATACAAAACCATAAAATAGGAAGCTACTTTTAGAAAGAAATATATTCCAATAGGAGTGTGTGTTGACGACAAATGAAGGGACAGAGGTATATGATGGAGCAGAAAAACTGATTCACAGCAGGGCTCTTTAGAAGGGCGCTGGCTTTCTTGCAGGACACCTTGAACTAAGCAGAGTTTAAATGTTGGTTGGATCAAGGGGTCAGAGGAAGGAAGAAATTCTGCATGAGCTGGAGGAGTAGTTCAGTGCCTTCTTGGTATAAGGAGCAAGAGGAGTAAGAAAAGAAAGGGTGGAAGAGAGAGGAAGCCCATGAGATGGCAGGAAGGTATCACCACTGGACACCCCACAACAGCTTCTGAACTCATGTGATGCTTCCCATAATATACTTTTTAAATACAGAAATGAGTAAAAGGACTGAGTTTACGTTTGTTTGACCACAAGAGAAACACATTCCACCTAAACATAGATAGGACTCTGTGAGCCTAAGACCAGAGATTACTCAACAGAAGTTACGGGGAAAACTGTGGACGTCCAAAGGCATGAAAGTGGGATCTGAAATAAGGAACCAAATATCCGGGGGACAGGACAGCCCCAGCTGGACTCACTGGGCAGGTGTACACGTGTTTTCAAATGTTCCTGTGCAGGGAAACAGGCTCCCACTGTAACACTTCTGAGATGATGGGCCCCACACTGATGGGCAGCTTCCCGAGCCCTTCAGCATGCTGGCTTCCACGCTGACTTTCCAGTGTGGCTCCCCAAATCTTTTGTGGGTTTAGTTGGTGATCATTGTGGCATCCCAGCCAGTTCTTACTCACACAGAAGGCAAATTATGAGTCTTAACAAAATTCACTGTTTTTCCGTAACTCGTATCTGAATATTTGAGAGACGGCCTAAACCCAACACCAGTGATACATCGTCCAACCATGAAGGCCACGGTGAGGGTCCCAATCACACAGCAGGAGACAGAGGACTGGGGGCGGGGCAGCGGGGAGGCAACAGGTCGGTGACTGGCGATAGAGCAGGACCAACCACAGGGCACGTGAGCAGTACCGTGATTCCAGGGAGGGGAATGTGTCAGAGGAGGCAGGACAAAACTCAGACATTAGAGAAAAGACTGGAACAGTGCTCGGGAGAGAAGATGTCAAAGGCTCTGTCACTAAAACTAGGCGAGAGGCCAGAGCCCAGCCAGGACACGATGAGCTGGCACAGAGCCTGAGCCCTCCTGCTCCCAGCATGCTCTGTGCCCAAGGCCAGGAAGGGATCAGAGCAAGCAACAGGTGCAGGTTAAGGACCCCCCTTTGAAAGTTAGAGATTCCTAAAAATAAGCTGCCCAGAGAATGATCACAGGTCAGCAATTCAATAAAGACCAAGACAACTGGCTCTTATCTGGTCCATTCAGAAATAATTAATGCTGCCTACAAATATTTTTTAAAATGCCAACATTGTGTAATCAATACAATTTCTAACTGAAAGAAAAAATTAAGATTTTTATTTATTTATTTGAGAAAGGGGGGCGGGAAAACACAGAGGAAGAGGGAGAGAGAAAGAAGCAGACTCCCCACCAAGCAGAGAGCCCTATGTGGGAGCCCTCTCCCAGGACCCGGGGATCATGACCTGAGCTGAAGGCAGACACTTAACCCACTGAGACACCCAGGCTCCCTGAAAGAAAAAAAATTATAGTTTAACTCAAAGTGTAGCAGCTCATTGTGAAGATTGCCTTTAAATACCCAACTTACCAAGGATAAGTCAAGGCTGCTATGGTTGATGCTATTTCTCACTTTGAGCCAGTGTTCTTTTTCTATAGTCAAGGTCATATTTTAAAAATTAAGCGTTTACATCCGTAAGTCTTAAAATGAAGTTCTAAATCCCAGTAATTAAACTTAGAGAATATTTCGAATACTCAGGGTCAGAGTTTTTCTCCAAAATTCCAAAAGATATTTAGACATTCATATAATTAACTAGTAAAAGTTTTCACATTGGCAAAATTACATGAAAAATGTTGTCTATAAAAGCTTTTAAACTAATTTGTGACAATTTAAACCAACGTCTACTAGACTCAAGCCAGTATTATTTTAAGGGCGTCTTACTAATTGTAGGCAATGCTCAATATTTTATCCTCATGGTATAGGAACATTTACACATATTTACTAGTTCAAGAAAGAAATCTTCTTTCTTACCCAAATTTTCATTTCCTCTCTCTTGACTCAATTTTAATTCTAAAAGGGCTGCATATTTCATTGGTTTTATTATATTCTTCTATGGCTCAGGATTTGGACTAAAATCAGGCAATTAGAACTATAATCTGAATATTGTTTTAATCTCAAAACTGTCCCCAAATGTTAACATATTTTAGGGTTTTTCAGGTTTCAGAATTCTAAAGGGTACACTGAATGCACTTAAATATTATCTTTAATAGTTTGGACTAGTTAAAATAATGTCAGTGAGGATGAGAATGATGGATGATAGATGGATTAACAGCTAGCTGCTTTCTCTCCATCTCAACTATTCAACAATTATTTAGCACTAATTAGGGTTGGCCAACATAGGAAATCGAAAAATACTTTTTTCTTCATGTTGACTTTTATTTGGTCTCCAAGGATCAGTTCCTTCATAATTATAATTTCAGGTATTCTTGCCTTCAGGTAGTTGGCTAAGTAAAGGCTGCATTGATTGTGCATAAATGCCTCATTAGCAAAGTTCATGCTCTCAGCTTCTCTGAGTAGGTACTTACTAAATCTAAAGGTAAATCTGAAAGAATCACATAAAAACAATGCCTCTCATTACCCAGCTACTCTCAGGGACATAAGTTCTATCCATCCTAAGCTTTATAATAATCTATTATTAATGTTTATGACCCTTGTGGGGTTATCTAAAATGACCTCAGGATTGCCCATTAGTAAAGAAAACTCCACTTAAAAATGACAAGATATAAATTGTATAAAATATGTTTTGGTTAATAGTGATGTTTCCAAAAAAATGGATGAAAATATTATAAACCAACATACAGAAATGCAAAGGACCTTGACTGAATAACCAAACAATCTTGAAGAGGAAAACAAAGTTGGAAGACTCATACTTTCCAGTTTAAAAACTTACTATAAAGCTATAGTTATCAAGACAATGTTGTATAAGAACAGACACATAGATCAGTGGATGGAATTGAGAGTCTAGAAATAAACTCTCGCATTTACAGTCAGTTGGTTTTCTTTTTTTTTTTTAAGATTTATTTATTTTAGAGTGAGCAAGAGCTCACTTGGGGGAGGGTGGTGGGGAGTAGGGACAGAGGGAGAGACAGAGAAAATCTCAAGCAGACTCCCTGTTGAGCATGGAGCCTGATGGCAGGCTTGATCTCATGACCCTGAGATTACGACCTGATCCAAAACCAAGAGTTGGATGATCAACCGACTGCACCACCCAGATGCCCCAGTCAATTGATTTTCAATAAAGGTGCCAAGACAAGTCAAGAAGGAAAGCATAACCTTTCCCACAAATGGTACTGGGACTACTGGACATCCACATGCAAAAGAATGCAGTTGGATCACTACTGTACATAATATTCAGTAATTAACTCAAAAGGGATCATCCACCTAAATGTAAGAGGGAAAAATAGGTATCAATTTTCATGACTTTGGATTAGGCAATGGTTTTTTAGATATCACCCCTAAGCACAGGCAACCAAAACAAAAATACATACAAGTTTCCCCCACCCAAAAGTTCAATTTGTGCTGTTTGTCTTTTAGAAAAGATCTACATCAGTACCTATTTTTGCTTAAAAAAAAAAAAAACCCAAAAAAGATTTTTGCTTTTACAAAATGGTGATTGCTTCTTAGCTTTGGGTCATTTCAGCTTACAAAAGTTTCCTAGGAGTGTACTACTATCAATAGCAGGGGGAGCCTGTATATTGGCTGTCCTCAATACCAAAATATTTGCTTTTCAAAGGGCTCCATTGAGAAAGTGAAAAGGCAATCCACAAGTGGGAGAAAATATTTGCAAATGATATATCTGATAAAGGACTTGTTTGATTTCCTTTATGAAAAATGTCTACAATGGGCAAATCCATAAAGACAAAAGGTAGATTAGCAATGGCCTAGGGCTAGGGAGGAGAGACTGGGGAAAAAATGCAGGCATTTGCTTAAAAGCTGTAGGGTTTTTTTCTGAGGTCATTAAATGTTCTAAAATTGATCATGTTGATGACCATGTTGATGATGTTGATGTAAATATACTAAAAATACATCAAATGGTACACTTTAAATGGATGAATGTTATTTTATATAAATTATATAAAAATGATAGGATTTTTTTTCTTTTTTCCACTGATTTCTGATGTGTACCATCTTCAAGAAGAAAGCCCATATTTAATGTAGCTGTTGTTCTTTGTTTAAAGTATTTTAGCACATGAGACTCACCAAAGTGGACAATAATTCTTAATCCAGAAGAAATGAAGATAGATTGCCACCTTGTCCTTTAAATCAGCCATTGCTATTGATGATAACTGTCAAGTATCTCAAGTATGTTGTTTGGCAACTGGACAATGGTTCAATACCACACTGATGCTTACATTCAAGCTTTTGAAATCAGCTACTACTGAGTAATAATTTAGTAGCAGTTTGTGTGTGTGTGTGTGTGTGTGTGTGTGTGTGTGTAATGCTTACTCTATATGAGACACAGTTATAAACATTTATTTCTCCCTTTTCTCCACATCCTCACCAACCTTTGTTATTTCCTGTCTTTTTGATAATAGCCATTTTAACACATGTTGAGGTGATATCTCATTGTGGTCTTGATTTGCATTTCTCTGAGTAATGATGCCGAGCGTCTTTTCATGTACCTGTTGGCCATCTGTATGTCTTCTTTGGAAAAATGTCTATTCAGACCTTCTACCTGTTTTTATGGTTTTTGTTTGTTTTTTGTTTTTTTTTGCTATTGAGTTGATTGAATTCTTTATATATTTTGGATGTCAATCCCTTGTCAGATATATGATTTGCAAATATTTTCTCCCTTCAGTAGGGATGACTTTTCAATTCGTGGATGGTTTCCTTTGCCATGCAGCTTTTTAGTTTGATGTCATCCCACTTGTTTGCTAGTGCTTATTTTAACTCATAAAATTCTCACACTGCCTCTACATAGTAGATGTAGATACTATTATTGTTAACCTCCATTTTACAGATGAGAAAACTGGGTCAGGGAGCTTGTGTAACTTGACCAAGATAAAGATCTAATAAGAGGCAGGGCACAGACTAAGTGTAGCCATTGAAATTTTTAAAATATCAAGACTAAGAAGTGAGTACTTGATGTGTTAAGGTGGTAGCCTTTTACAGATATGCTCAAACTAGAGATAGAGGAGGAGTAGTAGTAGTAGAATAATAATAATAATAATGTCATTGCTATATCTCCTTTTGGAAGTTGCTGACCCTGTTCTTTCTTCATTCCTTTAAACATCTGAGGAAGAATCTATAAGAATAGGCTCTCTCTGATTCCAAACACTGAGACCATTATTTTTCAATGCACTGTCTCTGTCAACACTTGCTGTTCAGGGACTGAGACCGGGGTGTAGACAGTAATGACTGTCACAGTGAGGCCCATGTGATGAGGGAACAGAAGGCAAGCTGAGGACAAAGCCGAAGCTGACACGCCACACACCCCGCCCCATGGATATATGTGACATTCCTCATGCAACCCTGGCTGCCCTAAAGCTAAGGAAAAACAAATAGTGACTAATAGAGATCACAATCCTGCAAGACTTGAGTCTCCCTCAGTTTACAAATGTCTTAGCAATCTACAAGAACAAAACATTTCTGTCAATAACCTAGCTTCCAGAAGGGAATGTAGATAAAATTAAATGTCCTTATAACCTGCAGCCCATTGACAAATACTTGAAGTGGGCAGAGAGTAATGTTCCTTCCAGGAAGCTCCCAAATATCTTCACATTAATGCCTTGCTAGAGGGAAAAACAAACTTAAATTGACAATGGCAAGCCCTCAGTATCCTGTGCGTCTTCTTTAACATATGAAAATCCTTTTGAAACCTCCCTTTTCCTCACCTCCCCCAACCCCCATAGTATATCATCAGCCACCCCTCACAACCCTGGTACAGCAGCTCTTTCTGCCACGGGGCCTGTCCCCATGCTTTAATAAACCACCAGTTTGCACCAAAGATATCTCAAGAATTCTTTCTTGGTCATCAGCTCTGGACCTCACCCCACCAAAACTCACCTGTATGCCAAAACCATATCACAGGCTTACATGGGCCGTTTCATGGGCAAGTCTTCACTCCACACTAGCTGAGTTGATTAGAGGATGGAACAATTCTGTGCCTATAAATTCCAGCTAAAACAGTAGCAAGATTTTTTTTGGGGGGGACACCTAAATAATTAGTTTTATTTTTCCTTCACTTACTAGTTTTAACTAGGGAGCAGCTGACTTGCCCCACTAATGTGCGCGTTGGTATGTTAGCCACCATTTGGTCAAATGCGTAGACACAGAGACCAAATGGAACAGAGGGGGCATGTGCCCTACAATGATGTCCAGACCCTGGGTTGTCCACAGTGTTGGCCGTGGAAATGCTTTGGGAGAGGTGACTGATTTCTAGGGAAGAAAGCAGTGATGAGGAGCTGGCGTGGCTCACTAGCAAAACACAGAGACTCGGATTCCCACGTGTATTATTCCTAGACCTGTTCTCATCCTAATTGCCCTTCTGGGAAAATGTGCTTCAGAGCCCCGGAGTATAATATGTACACCTTGCATATATACAATTATAATAATTATTCAGTAAAGTTGGGGGAAAATAGTACTTACAACATCTGAAAAGAAATCAAATGTGAAAAGAAATGTTGTCTAATGAGAATCATACAATGGTCAGGCAAATTTATGTACCAAATGTTACACCATTCGTGGGCAATTTTTACATCTTCAGAAGCACCTTGATGGTGTCCTCTAGATCCTAAAAATAATGTTGAGGTCACTTTTTCCAAGATCAAATAGAAGATACTTGGGGAAAAGAAAATCTAAGGAGTGGCAAAAAAAAAAAAAAAAAAAAGTTAATCTTCTTTCTTAGATATCACAGATACTTTGTACGGAAAATAACAGAAATGATTTAACATGATTCAGGAGATAAGCATAAGCAGCAGTTCTTTCTCCCGCTAAATTACCCCTCATCAGCCATTTCTGAGGTTGGAAGAGAGGAGAGAGAGAACTGTAAAAAAGGTGATAGGAGCTTGGCATTTTATACACTCCTGAGTTGGAGGTCCTGAAATTAAATGTGGCCAAAGAACCTCTGCCCATTCCCACAATCACCCCCCCCAAACTAAAGTTCAGATAGCCTCCCCCCATTTACTCTCCACGGTAACAGATAGGTAGGAGATACCGCCCTTGGACACTGGACAATGAAAGGTGGGCGCTTCTAGCTACTGATAACAGGCATCCATCACACGACGCTGTCTGCATTATTGCATCTCCATGGGCCTCCATGGCCAGCCCAGAATGTGGAACAATGAATCACAGTGGCTAGGTGCTGGAGCTGTGCCGTCCCACAGCTCTGTTGGGGTGGAGGCTTGGCTCTGTTACTGACCAGCTGACTGATATTTGCAGGTCACTTAATGCTTTCTCAGCATCCTGTAGCCTAGAGATTTTAATAGTGCATAACTTGGAAATTGATAAAAAGAGACAAGGCATGTGTAGCTCTTAACATTACAAATCACTCAAAATGTCAGCCAACATTTAATTGTCCTTTTCGTCACACTTATCAACTGCATCCTTGAGTTGTTTGAAAATACAAAGTATGATCATCATTTTTAAAATATTATTCTTAGTAACTGAGAACCTCATAATTAGCCTGTTTCCTACAGTGCCTCTGACTCTGTCTCAGGGATATGTTAACGCTTTCCTTGATGTGATAAGTAATATATGTGAGCAATCGCTTAAAAAATAATAATGTGGGAATTTGCAAAATTATTGATCAGATATGTGTAAGTTAGTATTTTTACTTTAAGAAAAAAAAATTCCATTCTGGTGTCTTTGTCTGGGGTCTCCAAGAACATCCTCAGGTTCAGTGATTTGCCAAAAGAACTCACATGACTCAGCATGTACTTGTACTTATAACGAAGATTTATTACAGTGGGGGATGCAAAGGGAAAAGACGCATGGGGAAGAGATCTGGAGGAAACCTGGCACAAAATTCCAAGAGTTCTTAGCATGGAGGAGAGCTCCTTACTGTGCGCATTACTGACTTGATCACACTTTCATTCTAAATATGGTTTTTCCTCTATTATTCATTTATTTTAAGAAGTAATCCTCAGGGTGCCTGGGTGGCTCAGTCGTTAAGCATCTGCCTTCGGCTCAGGTCATGATCCCAGGGTCCTGGGATCAAACCCCGCATCGGGCTCCCTGCTCGGCGGGAAGTCTGCTTCCCCTCTCACACTCCCCCTGCTTGAGTTCCCTCTCTCGCTGTCTCTCTCTCTGTCAAATAAATAAATAAAATCTTAAAAAAATAAAAAGAAGTAATCCTCAATCACGATCCCAGGGTCCTGGGATCAAGTCTGGCATCAGGCTCCTTTCTCAGGGGGGAGCCTGCTTCTCCCTCTCCTTCGGCCTGCCGCTCCCCCTGCTTGTGAGCTCTCTCTCTCTGACAAATAAATAAATAATCTTAAAAAAGAAATAATCCTCAAATTATAGTTAATAACACTGCATTGCATATTTGAAAGTTCCTAAGAGAGTAGATCCTTATTTTTATTTTATCTTATTTTTTATCTTACTTATTTATTTTTAATTTATTCATTTGAGAAAGAGAGAGCATGAGCAGGGGGAGAGGGAGAAGCAGACTCCCCACTGAGCCGGGAGCCCTACATGGGCTCGATCCCAGGACCCAGAGATCACAACCTGAGCTAAAGGCAGATGCTCAACCATCTGAGCCACACAAGTGCCCTGAGAGTAGATCTTTAAAAAAAGAAGTAATTCTTTCTAGATTCCAAGTGATATTTTAAAAAATTATTCAATGTAAGTGAAAGCATAGGACAAAAATGATCTGTGGCTTTGAAACATTTATCACTTAAGATTGCATGTCTTAATTTAAGGAAATGCAGCTGCATTTTACTGATTTATTTATGTGTTATTACAATTATTATTATTTTAATTTGCATTTAGGTTAGTTTTAGTATTCATCAAAAGGACTGAGGTATGAGCAAAGAACTTAATAAAATAGTGAGGTAACATATAGTTAATATGTTACCCCGCCAGGGCTCAGTATATTTTAGTCTAAATTCATGGGGAGGCAGGAGGGTCAGCCAACCTGAAAGCTACTCTCAGCTCCACCACACAGTTACCTGTGCTGTGTGTTACATGTATCTTACTGTCTGTGCCAGTAAAATTCAGCCCTGTGGAACTGAAGGGTATCACTAAGATCAGATGAATTCACACTTTGCAAACTATGCAGGTCATTGTAAGTATATTGTGCTTTTGTTACCTTGGGTTTCAAAAATTATCACTTTTGTTTTTACTATGATATGCCTACTTTCAATCTGTCTGCACGTGCCTTGGGTCACCAATTATACAGCTCTTAGTTTGTTTCTATCCCAAGTTGTGTCAGCTATTTGCATGACTTTGGAAAATAGAAGTGGCTCCCTTAATTTTAAATCTGTAAAAAAAAATTAATGTGGGTATATTTCTTTGTTTGACACCTTCAAATGCCAAATTTAGTAATGTACCAGCCAAAGTCATGGTCATTTCATTACAATGAAAAGGATCCAATTTGATCTTCTCTTAAGAGTCAGTACCTTCATTTCCCCAAGTTCTTTCCATAGATTTGCCCAATTCAGCAGCATCTGGGAAGTCCTCAATCCCATTTAATCTATGCACCACAAAGTTCTGACAGCAGAGAGCGGTGAAATGGGAAATGGTAAGGAAAGACTGTTCGTATTTCCAGGACCTTCTCAGAGTCAGGGCTTGGTGGCCACGGATCAACTTACAGTCCCACCAAGTCATTTTATTGAAGCTGTGAATGGACGCCACCCCTGCTACCCACTTCGTGGCCTTTTTTTATTTGTTTTGTTTCCCATATGGTATAATTAGCCCTCTGCACCATATTATTTTAAAATAACATCATGGAGCCCATCTCCTGACAGTGAACATAAAACCTTTAAGCTTAAGGGATATCCAAGAGCTTCCAAGTACAACACAATTTTGTTTTAAATATTTATTGAATGTACAAAGTATGCTACACAATGCAGAGATATATATTCGGAGTCACTGCACGACTGTGACCTTTTTCACTTTATTAATTAATAAACTCCCTGTCTGGAATTCAAGGCAAGTACATCTCAGGCTAAACTGTACTGCAAAGTAAATAATATTAGAGCAAAGTGTCCTCAGCAGCCAAAAGGGAACCGAGGGCCTTTATTTTGTTATATTTTAAGATGCAGAACTTCATGTGTTCAAGTAAAATAATACTGCATTATTATCTATTACAACTCTTTGCACAAGGCAAAGTCTACCATAATTCATATCCCTTTGTGACTGAGTGTAATGAGCTCAAATAAAAAAAAGTCTGTCCCTTGGGCACCTGGGTGGCTCAGTTGGTTAAGCGACTGCCTTCGGCTCAGGTCATGGTCCTGGAGTCCCGGGATCGAGTCCCGCATGGGGCTCCCTGCTCGGCGGGGAGTCTGCTTCTCCTTCTGACCCTCCCCCGTCTCATGTTCTCTCTCTCTCTCATTCTCTCTCTCAAATAAATAAATAAATAAATCTTAAAAAAAAAAGCCTGTCCCTGTTCTTGAAGCCATCGGTCCCAGTGCAATCACATAATCACACTTATATCCTAATAGATGTCAATGAGAACAAAATGACAACAAATGGTGCCTGGGACAAAAGGCACCTTGGAGTTTCTCTCACTCACTGTTATCTGGTTGGCCAACAAAGTGGAGGTGGGTTTCCTGGATTCCAGACTTGATTCTTCTTCATTGACCTTGCACCCTCCCCATGACTCATGAAAACCTGTCTGTGGCCAGAGGTGGAGCCCTAAGAAACGGCCACAGGTGAGGGACAGGCAGGCAGATGAGGTGGGGCCAGCAAAAGAACGATCACAGAGCCGGGATGAGAGCAGAAGGGGGTGGTGTTCTGCAAATCCAGTAAGAAAACAATTCTGCGGACACGCAGATGGTCACCACACCTGTGATCTTATGCGTGCAGAGGGAGACTGAGGGGCTGTCTGGATAGGACTCAGTCATTTCCAGAACTCCATTCGTCAACATCCGAACAATACCATTTACTATTTTGCCTCGTGCTCTGAGAAGACCTTCAAAGAAGTTGCAAAAATATCTATAAGATAGGGCCTGGATAGTGTGCCTCACCCTGGCTGGACTTCCAACAGCAGAGAGCCATGAGTGCAGCAGGAAAATGGACCCAGATGTGTCTGGGGAAGACTGTTTGACTCAGCCCAGTGCTGGGCAGCAGAGAAATGCCCCACGAAATGCATGAGGCCCTGGGAATAGCACTAAGGTGGGGTCTAGTTCATTTCCATCGGTATGTAACCCTGACAAATAAAACAAACAAGATTTTATTTTTTTTAGTCTCAGATGCAGTGTTCAACAATTTATCAGCTGCATATAACACCCAGTGCTCATCACATCACGTGCCCTCCTTAATGCCCATCACCCAGTTACCCCATCCCCCCCTGTGACCTCCCCTCCAGCAGCCCTCAGGTTGTTCCCTAGAGTTAAGAGTCTCTCATGGTTTGTCTCCCTCTCTGATGACTTCCCATTCAGTTTTCCCTCCCTTCCCCTATGATCCTCTGTGCTGTTTCTTACATTCCACATATGAGTGAAGCCATATGATAATTGTCTTTCTCTGTTTGACGTATTTCACCAGCATAACACCCTCTAGTTTCATCCACATCGATGTAAATTTTAAGTATTCATCCTTTCTGATGGCTGAGTAATATTCCATTGTGTGTATGAACCACATCTTTATCCATTCATCTGTTGATGAACATCTAGGCTCTTTCACAGTTTGGCTATTGTGGACATTGTTGCTACAAACCAGCTTTTAAAATGGCCACTGTCAAGTTTTCTCTAATGTGTGTCTTTACAAGTGAAACCAAAGTGTGAGAAAATAAATTTATCTCTAAACCTGGATTCCTTTTCTAGAGTCCAAACCAAAGATTTCAGATTCCTGCAAAAAATGACATTTCTAACAAAATACATGAAAGATGCTGACATTGTTCAAACAAAAAGATCCAGAAGTTAGCTAAGACATAAAACTTGTAATTTATGGGGTGATGAAGTTAATTTATAGAGGTAATGAAGAATTGTCAGACTAGACTAAACAAACAGGTTTGGTCTGGGAGTCCAGCTTCCAGTAGAAATTCTTATGTAACTGTCCTGTGTCACTGAATGTGCTTTGGAACAGGGCTCTAACCTTAGGACCCCATGTATCCATAGTTTTGCCCTGCTAGAAGGTGCCTTGTCTCACTGTAAACGGTTCTTCTCTTTGAATTTAACAAACCCGCTAGGGAGAAATAGAAAGAGCAAAAGATTTCTGTATATGTCTGAGCATCTTCAGGGAAAATCCTAACCTCTGATTTGAATTAGCAACATCTTAATTATGTACACTACATAATTTCAATTTGTAAATAGCTGTGAATTAAAAGCAAACAAACAAGCCTGTGGCAGAGTCCACTGCAGTCTGGGATCTCACTGTTGCTGAGGCCTGAGCTGATCCCCTCACTACAGTGTCCAGGAGGAAGACTGGTTTAGGCATGAGATCACTCCCAGAAGACTCAGCATTCAAGTTTCTAGATGGTTGTACTGTTTGAAAAGCAATCAATGGCGATGGTCATTTCATTTAAGAGTCTGTGATTTAGGTAAGTTTTTCTGTTTGACCACATTATGATTCTGTTCAAACATATTATGTAGAATAAAAATCTTCATATGTATATTACCATCCTTGTAGGCATGTTTTAAATAGTGATTGAACAAGCCAACTCTTCCAGAATTAAAGTGCAAACCCAGTTTCATTAGAAGTCACCAGAAGCTTCCAAAACCCTGTCCTTATAAACACAATGGAAGCAAACATCACCTTCAAAGGGCCGGTGCCATGGAAAGTGATAGTGGTTGGTTTGTTATCTGCTGCCCCCATTAAAATGGAAGCTCCCAGAGAGAAGGATGCCGCCAGTAAGTTCACCATCTTACTCATCAGTGCTCAGCTGAACCACAAAATTGTAAAAATTCAATAAATTTTAGTGAGTCAGTGAATAAAATAAACGAATAAAAGAATAATTACAAAATGAGATATGTGAATTATACTGAACCTGAAGAGTGAAGAAATTATTCGCTGAACAGAGAATTGTTATAAATGGGGAGGGAGTGTGTATAATTCCAGGTCAAGGGGATCCAGTGTAGGAGGACCAAATGCAGGGAATCACTGGACAAACTTGCTGAACTGAAAGGAGTTTCCTGAAGCTGGCCTCCAGTGCCCGGAGCTGCATGTGCAACTAATAGAGATGGAACATACCTGCATTTCTTACTGCACCACGGAATTACAGTACTTTGGAAACTGAACAGTCTGCTTGTCATACCTAATGAGGATTTGCCCCTAGATCTTTCATAAGATGCTCTGTCCCTTGTCCCAAGAGAATGGTTCCAAGTAAGCTTCCACATACCATCCTACAACAAAAGTATCTTGCTATATTATCTTTTAGCCAATAGGAAATTACCATGATAGACACAGGATTATACTTCACTTAAAAATGTCATCTGACAAAATGCTCAATTGTCTTCAATCACCCAAATTCAAATGGTCTTGTCAGGAAATGACTTATCTTATGAAAAGTGAAGAAGCAATAGTGAGGTACTAAGTATTGTCTTTCCAATTATAGTGAACAAAGTATGAAAGAGAGAGAGAGAAATTAAATTTCCCATAGGAACCGCAGAGGATGACAAAGATAACGGAGCCACATAGATGTGCCTACGTGAGGATAAAAGACCAAAAGCTTGACACTGAAATTTCATGTTTCAAAAGCAAAGCACGGAATCAGAAGACAGTAGGAAACTCCTCAGAGAGGAGAGAGCCTCTACCTGTGGCCAGGTAGATGATGTGGACCAGCATGTCCCTGCCCTGCACCACGTCCACGGCCACGTGGGAGAAGCGGCTGTTGTCCTCCATGAAGGCGGGCACCGAGGTCACGGGCTGCACCACCTCATGCATCAGAATGAACCTCTGAGCATCCTGCAGGTTCCTCTCCGTCAGGTTCATGTATAGGCCCTGGTCCACCGTGCCACACTGCAAGGGAAAGCAGGCCGTGACGGGACACCCACAGGCTGCCTGGACACCCACGGCTGATCCTGGCCACCCGGCCGGAGGGGACATGGAAGCTGAGTCACTGCCTCGTGCAAACATGGGCGTTTCTCCGTTTCCCCAAACTCCCCGCCCTTAGTGTCCCTCCCATTCCAGATTGGAACTCATCACATCTGGGGAGCCTCTCGACTCCATTATAAAAAGAAATGACCAGAAGTGAAAAAAATGTAGCATGGACGTTTTTGCTGACTTTAATTTGAACAGCATATGCATAAAAACTCGTCAGCATATTTTAAGTCACTTGGGAGCTATCTGTCTAAATGCCTATTATTATATCTGTCTGATAAATCAGGTGCCCACATTGAAAATGCAGCAATCAAGAACATCATTTAGATTTATTACTTTCCCTGTTGGAGCAATGGGCCTATAAGACCATGAAGAGAGGATTATGCTGGTTTCACCTGGAGAGGATGTAATGTTGTGGCAACATCATTCATATGCGCTATAAAAATCTATACTCCCCCTATTGTCTTATATAGTTATTCCAAGTTATAAGAAATAGTAAACTTACTAGAAATCTGAGAAATGTGTCAAATTTTGCAAAGTGGGAAAAAAGAGGACGGGGAGAGAAGGAAGGAGAAAAAAGGACAAAGGAAGAGAGACTGATTTTCAAAAACACGAGTGAGGAAATGGAATCTAAAGGGACAGAAAGATCTGGAAATTGCTGGGAATTTCATTCTGAACTGTGCTGCAGAGAGGCTGGGAGAGTACCACGTGTGATGAATTATAGCAAGAAGGAACTAAAAAGGTTTAAGAAAGAACTTGAAACTTCCCTGAAGCAGAGGACTGAGTCATGAAACCATAAGCCTTTTAAAATTCATTTATAAACTCTAAATCCTGTAAAATAATGCCTGATACTCAACAGAATTTCACATAGGTTGATTTGATAGGAATGAATTTACTTGTCTATAACAATATGAAACTATCATTTATAACACGCCATTCTAATCCTTGCTTTTAATAATGGATGAGAGGTGCAAAACATACAATGCATTTTAAAAGTAGAAATACATGGGAAGCATTTGATACAGTGTTCTTCACACTACAAGATAAGAGAAAAAACTGAAGAATTCTAGAATGTTGGAGCTAAATGAATTTTACCTTCCAGGTCCAATACCCGATTCAATGACCAAACCTTCCTATGGCAGCCACCAGTCAGATGAAGAGGCTTCACAAGGTCAGTGAAGGGCACTGCCCTGTCCCTGGTTCTGGCTGGTAGTCAAGCTGCAGATCATAACCAATGTGTCTCTTACCAGTAATGGAGGTGATAATGTGGCCTTTATCTTTTAATCAAAATCTTATTTTGAGATGATTTTAGCATGTGCAGTTCTGAGAAATGATACAGGGAGATTCCACGTACCCTTACCCAGTGGTAACATCCTGCTCAGCTAGGGTACAATATCACAACCAGAATATTGACATCAATCCAGTGCAGATCCAGAATGGTTGCATCACCAAATGGGCCCCTCCTGTTGACTTTTATAGTCATGCCTACCTCCCTCCCTCTCCCTGCTTCAATTCTTGGCAGCACAAATCTGTTTTCATTTCTATAATTTAGTCATTTCAAGATGTTATAGAAAGGGAATCATGCAATATATGACCTTTTGGGATAGGCTGTTTTTCACTCAGAATAATTTCCTGCAGACCCATGTTGTTGAGCGTATCATCAGTCTGTGCATTTGTATCTCAGAGTAGTAGTCATGGGATATGGGATAAATGCCCAACTTGCAATTGCCAGCTTGTATGACGGTTGCATGTTTAGTTTTGTATGAACCTGCCAAGCTGTTTTCCAGAGTGGTTCCACCATCTTACATTCCTACCAGCAATGCATGTGTGATCCAGTTCCTTTGCATCCTTGTGAACATTTGATATTGTCACTTTTTTTCATTTTAGCCATTCTAATAGGTGTGCAGTGTTATCTCATGGTGGTTTCAATCTGCGCTTCACTAATAGCAAAAGATGTTGTATGGACATCTCTTCATGTGCTTCTTTGCCATTGGACTACCCTCTATGGCAAGATATCCCTTCATGTCTTCTGGACATTTGTGAATTGAACTGTTTTTTTGCTTTTGTGCTCTTTCTTTTCACTGTTGCACATTTAAATTTCCTTATATATTCTAGATACTACTCCTTCACTGGATGCGTAGTTCATAACAGTTTTCTACCAGGGTGTAGTTTGGTCTTTTTTTCCATCCTCTTAACATTCTCTCTTTACTCTTTTGAGAGTAAATGTTTTTAATTTTGATGATGTATAAATTTGTTGATTTTTCCTTTTACGAATGGCTTTTAACGTCAAGCCTGAGAACTTTTTGCCTAGCCTTAGATCATGAAATTTTTCTCTTATGTTATTTTTTTAAACCAAAAGTCTTATAGTTTAAGATGTGAAGTTAAGATCAAGGGTTTTTTGGTTTGTTTTGTTGTTGTTTTTGCCTATGAATATAAAGTCACTTTAGCAGCATTTGTCGACAAAAGTATCTTTTGTCTATTGAATTGCTGTGACAACTTTGTCAAAATTCAGTTGGGCAAATCAGGGCTTTTCATCTGGACAAGCTGGGATAGACCCATTTCTCCCTGCTCCTCAACGAACACAACTACAGACCCTGGGAGAATGCAAAACACAACCAATGGAGAACTCTGAAAGGGAGCACAAGCATGAACTGATTCGGGTGCTGGAATGCCTTACAACCCTGCATCCAACAGAAGAAGGTGACTCAGGCCTGATGCTTGCTGACCTCTGACCTAACAACAGAATGTTGGCTCCTCCCCCAAGTGAATAGGAGTCTCCCTGACAACACCAGGTGAGCTGAGCACCTGGGGGTGATAAGGACCCTCTCCAACAGTAAGCAACCAGGGGAAGCTCTCTTTTCCTGAAAGTGAGATGTTTGTCCTCTGTTGAGAAATACTGAGGTGGGCATGCAGAACCAGGGAGAAGGACCTGGCCACAGTAAGCAGATTGACGCGGAAGACTCTGACTCTACTCAACTGGGACCCCACTCCCCCACCCAGAGACACTAGGACAGCCACAGTGCACTAGTGAGGGTGTCTCACAACCATACCTACCCAGCTTGGGAAACACCCTCCATCCCCCAGAGGCGGTGGTGGGGAATCTTTCCATAGCAAGTGCCTATCTAGAGAAATCTTTTGGTCCTGCAGTTCTGAGACTCCTCTCCCCAGCAGAGACATACCCTATATCTAGTCTGGGGACACACTTTTTGCTCTATCAGGCAGCACCAGCAGTGGCTTAGGGGTGTGGGTGAGGGGCTCAGGTGGCATCACATGCACCAAACAGATCAAAGTGACACCATTATTGCAATAAAAATCCAACTATCATTGGAACCACAGCCCTCAAAGCAGTGCAGGACCTGCGTGGTAAACTTGAACAGAGTGACTACATACTGAAATTAAAATCTAAATAGGGGCACCTGGGAGGCTCAGTCGGTTAAGTGTCTGACTCTTGATCTCAGCTCAGGTCTTGATCTCAGGGTCATGAGTTCAAGCCCTGTGTTGGGCTCCATGCTGAGTGTGGAACCTACTTAAAAACATTTTTTTTTAAATCTATAAAGTACCAGAATCTCCTAACATAATAGGCAAAATGTCTAAGATACAATCAAAATTCACTTATCCTACCAGAACCAAGAAAATCATAACTAGGACTGAAAAAAAAAATCAATCAGCTGACAATAACATTAAGATAAGTCACATGTTGGATTTATTCAACAAGCATCTTAAAGCAGCCATCATAACAATACTTCCACAGTCTGTTACACACTCTCTGGGAACAAATGAAAAGATACAAAATCTCATCAATAAAATAAAAGTCATAAAAAAAGGACCAAATAGAAATTATAGAACTGAAAAATGCAATAATGGAAATTAAAAAAAAATGACTGGATGGGGTCAATAGTAAAATGGAGATGACAGAGGATGAACTTGAGGCCAGATCGATAGAATTCATCTAATCTGAACAACAGAGAGAAAATAGACTGAAAAAATAAATAAACAGAGGCAGAGCCTCAGGGACTGGTGGGACGATAACCAAAGATCCGCCATGTTTATTCTCAGAACCCTGGAAGGAGCAGGGAAAGAGGGTAAGACTAAAAGAGTATTTAAAGCAATAATGGCTGAAAACTTCCCAAATATGGCAAAAGACATACAATCACAGATTCAAGAAGTTGAGATACTCCAAGCAGGAAAAATTCAAAGAAATCTATACCAAGACATATCTGAAAACCAAAAGACAAAGGAAAGCTCTTGAAAGCATCTAGAAGCTTCTCCCCAAGTAGGGAGAAAGAGCTGACAAAATTGTGCAAAGCTTTGAGCAAACTCAAGGTAAATTTGGGAATTATACACACTTTCAATTAAATTTTATTTTTAACACTGAAATAAAGCCAAAGAGCACCAGGAGCATACCTATAGTTGGGTAAGTTGGGTTTGTTACTTGTTGCAGCAAGGGTGAGTGCCTACCATGGTGAGTGCTGAGTTTCTTGGGGAGAAAGGGTTAAAATGACGCTATTATAGGGGCCTGGGTGGCTCAGTTGGTTAAAAGTCTGACTTCAGTTAGCTACTGTATAGTACATAATTAGTCCTTGATGCAGTGTTCAATGATTCATTAGTTAAGTATAACACCCAGTGCTCATCACAGCACATAAAAATAAATAAATAAATAATAAATAAATAAATAAATAAATAAATAAATAAATAAATAAATAAAATAAAAATAAAAATAGAACTAGAAATACCATATTATCCAGCAAATCCACTAGTGGGTATCCAAAGAAAATGAAAATACTAATTCATACAGATATGTGCAACCCTATGCTCATTACAACATTATTTACAATAACAAAGATATGAAAATAACCTAAGTGTCTACTGATGGATGACATGATTACTAGTCAGGGTAACTTTATCCATGACTCATAATGGATAAAGAAGATGTAGAATAAGGGCACCTGCGTGGCTCAATTAGTGAAGTGTCTGCCTTCAGCTCAGGTCATGATCCCAGGGTCCTGGGATCAAGCCCCACGTTGGGCTCTCTGCTCAGTGGGGAGCTTGCTTTTCTCTCTCCTTCTACCCACCACTCCACTGCTTGTGCTCTCTCTCTCTTTCTCTGTCAAATAAGTAAATAAAATCTTTAAAAAAAAAAAGAAAAAGAAAGAGTCTGCCTTCAGCTCAGGTCATGATCCCAGAGTCCTGGGATCGAGCCCCACATAGGGCTCCTTGCTCAGCAGGGAGCATACTTCTCCCTCTGCCTGCTGTTCCCCCTGCTTGTGCTCTGTCTCTGTCTCTCTCTTTCACTCTGGCAAATAAATTTTAAAAATCTTAAAGAAACTGACGCTATTATAGTGTTTGGATTTTAGTTAGGTAATTCAGGATAGGGTCTAAGGCTACTGTAGACTGGGTGCCATGGGGAAGCTGGGGTGATTCTATCATTAGAAAAAGAAGTAACAGTCACTCATTTAGTGAGAGGGGGAGTATTCTGTGATATTCTGTGTGTGACCTAGTGACTGTCTCAGCACAGACTAGAGGGCTTATAAACAATAGAAATTTATTTCTCTCAGTTCTGGAGGCTGGGAAGGCCAAGATCATGGTCCTGGGATGGATCTGGTAAAGCTGCCAACGTCTCCTTGTGTCCTCACATGGTGGAAAGAGATCGAGAGAGGTTCTAGGGGTCTTTTTCAGGGCACGAATCCCATTCATGAGGACTCCACTCTCACAACCTAATTGCCTCCCAAAGACCCACCTCCTTGTACCATCACACTGGGGGCTAGGATTTCGGCATATGAACTTGGGGGAGACACAAACCTTCAGTCCATACAGTGACTTTGTTTTTGACTGTGCTTAGACAAAATTATGAAATGGCTTTTTTTCGTCTCATTTTCCTATAGCCTCAGTCAACCAGTTTTATATGAAGTTGTTTATGTACAATAGAAGAATAACATAGCTTAGCTGTGAATACCTGGTCAGCTTCCAGATGTTAGGAACTGCCCTCTCTCTCTCTCTTTTTTTTCCTTTTCTCAAATGCTATTTGCATAACATTTTGTTAGATGGTATATACACTGAACCTATCTATGCCTTTACAAACACAGTTGTCCCTTAGATTTATTTTTTAAAATTCTAACAAGTAGATTTGATTTTTACATTTTTTTTCTATTTCTAAGACATTCTAATAAGCAAGTGACTGAATTTTACAGTGCAATTAGGATAATTATAGCAAAACAACCTTTAGTATTCAGAATGACTGGTAAGGTACAGATAACAACTATATCTCATAGAACACATTTTCAGGGATAATTAAATGTCTGCTGGGGCAACTGAATTGGTTGTGTGCTCTGGTAGGTTAAACTGAATTGTACCAATTGACATAAAATTAATAGAGCAATTAAAATACATTGCACAGCAAAAAAGAGCTGGCAATGTTAGAGTAAGACAGTTACAAACACTCTCCTAAAGACTGAACGCAGAACTGGAATTCACCATTGTCAGAAACCACACCATCTGACCTAGAGCTCCTGTATCTAAAATATGCCAAAAAAAAAAAAAAAAAGAAGCATGATAAGCACAGAGATCATCAATTGTGCTAACAATATTCAAGAACAGAGTTTAGATTTCTCTACAGTGGCAATTTCTCGGAAAATCCCTGAATGATAGTGGTGTGGTGAACAGGTACTTACAGGGACTGGCTGAGCAATAGTAGAACAAATGGCAGGAGGAGAAAAACATCCACATGGAACTGAATCTCACGCTCCAAGGGCTCTCAGAAATGCATGCAGAAAGCAAGTGGCAGGAAGTGACAGTAACTCGAGACCTTGTTAACTATGAATGTTGTTGGAGAACATGTGACCTGGCTCTGGATCCGCCATTTCAAGTAGCAGCCACGTGCCCTCAGTGTGATGTGCACTTTGTGTGTCGGTCACATGTTTGTTGTCCACCATAGGAAATCACCTCCTGCTTGGATTTCTCATGGAGGTTTGTCCCACATCATAAAGACCTCGTCCAATGGCTCCAGAATTCCCTCATCTTGCCTACCTCCAGAAAGTCCTTTTATGATGTTGTAAAAGAAATGCATGTTTTTGATAGAAATGCTCACATGTCAACCTACTAACCTATTTTTAGTATATATGGGCCACTTTAGTCACGGAGCCAAATGATGTTTGGGAACACCTGTGCTGCCCCATAGTGTGGCCTTGCGGGACATGGACTGGCCTCAGTGTGTCCTTCTGCTGGAATGGAAAAGCTCCGTTTCTTGGAATGCAGAGCTTCCTGAAACTAAGCCAGCAGCCTCTTGTCCATTTTCTTTTTTTTTTTTTTTTAAGATTTTTATTTATTTATTTGACAGAAAGAGACACAGTGAGAGTGGGAACACAAGCTGGGGGAGTGGGAGAGGAAGAAGCAGGCTTCCCACGGAGCAGGAAGTCCGATGCAGGGCTCGATCCCAGGACCCTGGGATCATGACCTGGGCTGAAGGCAGACACCCAACGACTGAGCCACCCAGGCGCCCCAACCTCTTATCCATTTTCAAAGACACCAAAGAAAAGGAACCATGTTGAAGCCCGCCACAGCATCACGGAGGATTCAGATGGCAAATATCTGTGCTGGCCTGCAATTACAGAGGCAGTCCTGTTGGAGACGGACATGAGGGGTCTTAAATCTCACCACAAAGGATGAGAGGATACAAACTATTTTCCCTCCTTTACTTAAATATTTAAAGTCTGTTTCTTGCTAAAACGCAATTAGCCGCAAATCTAATTTGTGTCACTTCTGACTTAATCAAAGAAATAAAGCAGGCATCCCCTAATTTGCGATGAATGGAAGTGAACAAGAGCTGAAAGGACTTTGTACGTAATTCTTATGGCTGCACATGAATAGATGTGCTAACTAAGCAAGGCTGGGAATAGGCACAAGACTGTGTCAGTCTGCATAATGACTTCATGTGCTGTGTGTGACTGGGTAAACGTATGGAGATGCAACATTTGTCCCAGGCGCTGGGTAAGATATATACTTATGAATTCCACAGTTTCTATAAAACTTCATGTACAGAAAAGGAATTACACCTAATTTAAGGATTTTGTTTTTACAACTTTGTTTCCAAAATGGCCCTGTAAAACTAGGTCTCTGAGATTACTCTGAAAAGATCCAAAATTGACAGAAACACTTGGCACTGAGAAAATGAATAACCACAAAAAGAGTGGGAGAGAGTCCAGCATGACTGGCTGCCTGGTTACATGTGGAAGTTTCTTCACAACACGCTTCTGTGAATATTTCACAAAAACACTCTAGTTAGCATGACCTGTGTTTCCTGATTTTATTTTCAAAATCAAAAGTGACTGTGGTTGTCGCTGTTTATAACTTAACCTGCAGGATCAGAAACGGCAGCTCTCATAAGTGCAGGAAACATTTAAAAGTGAAAGATTAAGAAAAATAATTTTGAAAACATTAAGTTGAATTCAAAGATTCTCTAAGTATTTTACACATATTGATAAGGATAAAAGGTCTGAAGTTTTTGAAAAACTAAAGTTTAACTGAATATATCAGACAGCAACATTACTTGGTTTCTATCCAATGCCATCTCCAGCATTCAGCTAGAGAATAATCCATTTCATTGCCTGGGCCTTGATTTCCTACCTCTTGAAAGAAAACTAGTTTTAGAAACTAAGGAGTTGATGTCGGCCAAGGGAAAGAGAAGGTAGGAGCACCCAGAGATAATTTCCCAAAATGCAGTGTTTACTGATTGTTTTATAGTGTTTACTTGAAAAAAATATATATTGTAATGATTTGGAGAAAATTTACTAAAACACCCAGACCTGAGCATTTTATAAATAGGGTGACAATATAATTGGCAATCCAAGCTGGGACAACTCTGAGAGGAAAACAGGATGCTATTATTATGCCAGAAGAATGAAATGTTTTCAAGACTTACTCTTTTCAGAATTAATCTTCAGACAATCAACATTCAACCATCTCACTGAGCTGATATGATAGTACATTTCCATGAAAGACACTGTAGTGTTGTGTAATGAGGCTTATCTTATTTTGTGGTATTTGTGTGGATTTCATGTTTAAGCTACAGTTTCCTGTGACTGAACGTGCCCAAGCTTGCCCCTTTACCCTCAAGATATTTTGCTGACCGAAGTAAGGCAGCTGATAAACAGAAAGGGTTCCTTAAACCATTCTAACTTGAATCTGCAAGTTTAACCTCAAATGCTTTGAATGACTTAACCTCACAAGTACAGAGCTTTCATCTAAAGTCTGGAAGGGATTTCACGGTTCCTCAACTTTCAGTCACTTAGCGAGTGATGAATGAGCGAAAGAGACAGACTATGACAGTGTTTTTAAAGCACCAAAAAGATGGATCCCTGCGTGTCGTTTATCACACGTATGAACACATAAAAAACTTTATTAAATTGCCCCAGATCTTCTGTTTTGGGTTTAATCAGCCTGGTTTCATTCATCTTTTGGGCAAGCCTTTAGCAAGCAAAGATTAAGACCGAACTTTTCCAATTTCCACATGTCCCTTTTCAATGGCAAAATTTGGCATGGGTCAGCCTTGTAACACTAACCCGGGGAGAGAGACTAGGGAAGCCTATGATGCTGGTGTCTGTTAAACATTTTGACCAAACAAGGGGGTGCCAGGAGCAAGTGGAGAGCGAAGAATTTGAGGAGCTTGGCAGTTCAATCCGTTGAAAGCCTAGCACGCCGTCGGGCACAGGTACATGTCTCATCCCCCCGAGCCTCAGCTTGCTCATCTGTCAAATGAGGACAACCCTACCCACCTGGAGAATTGTGTGGAGGACGGCAAAGGCGGTGTAAATGGGGTCTCCCTCTACCTGGCACATTGTAAGTAAGGCAGGGAGGCTATGTCATTAAAATAACCTCTGACACTCTGACACCAAAGGTGAGTGGCAACAAGATTTCTGAAATGCATCTGTCCTACCCAATGTAGAAAATCTGCCCAGTGACTTCTGGTGAAGCCAAATCAGGCCTGAAAGGTAGGAAGGCGAGTTTCGCACATGATGATACTCTCCAACACGCGCTGTGTCCACGTCGTTAGCCGAGCCGGCTTAAACTTAGAGCTTCCAGTGTGCTTGCGGATCCTGAAGAGAGCCCACTGTTCACAAAGACACCCCTTTTTAAGTATTTCTCCAATGATAAAATACATGCCCAGCCTGCTCATACCCAGCCCTTCCTCATCTCTGTGTTGAATTCTGACACTTCCCTTCACAAATATCCTTCATTCCCTAACTGCATTTACCTTTGCTTCGCTTCTTCTCCATCTTCCCTTTCTGCTTATAAATTTCCAGGGTTAGTAAATGTCACCGGTCTGGGAGGAGCCTAGGACAGACAACTCATACCTTTGGGCACTGAGTTGTGTGGACTCTGCCAAAGGGATTCTCACTGGCCCCGGGACAGAGCCCCCCCAAAGCCATCCCAGCCTGGCCACAGTGGCTGGCAGGATGGCTGAGAGGTGTGTGGGCTCCCTGGGAGGGGCACCAGGCTCCACCAAGCCCCTCTCTTCACAATAATCAGAAACAAGTTCTTGAGTTAAGCATAGATGGGATTTTCTTCCTCCAACTAAATTACCTTTAATTACTAGAAAGTTAATGATTGTTATTTTTAAACCATAGAGAGTCTATTTCATGCTTAGCTCACATCTTCAAAACATTTCAAACCAGGACGATTAAGTATGCCTAAGAGTCTTTTTTATTACAAATAATAGCTCATAAAATGACTTTGTTAAAATAAGAAGGGTTGTAGATAAGTAATAAGTAAGTGAATTTCATATAAGATCATTTAATATGAGGTCATGACCCTAAGAAGGAAGGAAACAGTGGAGTTCATTGTGACTACTGTGGGCAGAATAATAATGATTTTTCCACAAATGGAAGAAAAATTAGGAATCATTTAGCATAGGCCAAACTGAGATCCATGTTGAGAGAGTGAAGCTTGTGAAAAAGATTTTCTAAGTTCCCACTGACTTTTCAATCCACTGACAGGCAGGTAGCTCACTGGGAGCTCAGGAGCTCAATCCTAAATTCTTATTTGGAAGAGCCATTCTTGCTTCTGCTTACTTGGGAGCTTCTCTACTTTGGGTATTATACATTAAGCATTTACTTCTTTTTAGTAATCATGCCTTATAGAATCATGTAAAGAGGGTTATTAACTGATTAAGATTGTAAGGCATTGGATTAGTTTAGGCATGTCCCTTAGCACATATCTTTGATTTTTTTTTCTTTTTATCTTATTTTATTTAAATTCAATTAACCAACATATACTACATCATTAGTTTCAGAGGTGGAGTTCAGTAATTCATCAGTTGCATATAATATCCAGTGCTCATTACATCATGTGCCCTCCTTCATGCCCATCATACACTTAATTTTAAGAGCGATTTTGGCAAAAAGAACAGATCTGACTTTGAGACTCAGATTTATCACTAAACACATCACTTGTGTTCCTATTTCCCTTAGTGATATATCTAGATGATTCCACTGCCCAAATAGATGATTAACAAAGCAGCTGAAAATACAGGTAC
The DNA here is from genome assembly GCF_003265705.2 of Callorhinus ursinus. Taxonomy (NCBI): domain Eukaryota; kingdom Metazoa; phylum Chordata; class Mammalia; order Carnivora; family Otariidae; genus Callorhinus; species Callorhinus ursinus. The sequence continues at coordinate 86,785,947 of NW_027397065.1, read as the reverse complement.
AAGAGATGGAAAAAGTAAGATCTGTCCATTCTTGCCCCCCTGCCCCCTGATTTGTTTAAAATAGATCAACCTATTGTTTTCTTCTTGGTCATAAGTAATGGAGAATTTTTCCCCTTCTTGTTTAACATTTTTAATATTTCTGCTAAATCTCAAGATGGTTTGTTTCTCTCTTATTCATCCACAAGTTATTGATTGAGTCTGGACTATGTTTTAGGCTATGAGTGAGATGCTGGGCACTCAAATGAATAAGATGTCACCCTGAACCTCAAGGAGTTTGTAAACTGTTGTTCATTCATTCATTAAAGAAAAATAGTATTTCTAGGAGTGCCTGGGTGGCTCAGTCGGTTAAGCATCTGCCTTCAGCTCAGGTCATGATCCCAAGGTCTTGGGATCCAGCCCCGTATTGGGCTCCCTGCTCCATGGGGAGTCTGCTTCTCCCTCTCCTTCTGCCTTCTCCCCCCTGCTCATGCTTTCTCTCTCTCTCTCTCTCTCAAATAAATAAAACCTCTCTAAAAAGAAAAATAAAAACTTCAAGGCACAAAGAGTAGTCAATGATGTCAAAGCCTTCCAATAACAATTAGGGCTGAAAAATCATTCCTTGAGTTTAGCAATTCAACATCATTGGTATAGGGAGGATTGCTTCAGTCAAGGGATGGAGGTCACAAGCCAAAAAAGCAGATGGGCAGCAACTGGGACATTCAGAAGTTGTTAAAAGTAATAAACTAAGATTAATTGGACTCAAGAAACTTGGTTGTGAACAGCAGATGAGTGATGGAGGAGAGTACTCATTCAATTCTTCCGACGTTTTTACAGAAAAGAGAAAATATTTATTCTCTCACCAGGAGGGAATACACAGAAAATCTGAAGGTCATACCATTTCTCACACAATTTCACGAACCATCTGTCTCCAAACAGCAACACAAGCAAAACGTATTTGATCTTCATCTGTCAGACTCTCGTATCTTGGTTGAAATTGGTCTGAACTTGGTCGGAACTGGGTGAAAATTCATGAAGAGAATGAGTTTTTATTTACTGGCTTCACCAAAGCAAGAAGACAGGTGAGTTGCTGTCAGCTTGTTTCTCTTTGTTGGCTTCATTGCTTAAGGATAAAGGGATCTGAGTGTGTTTTTATTTTTTTTAATATATTTTTTAAAGATTTTATTTATTTATTTGACAGAGAGAGACAGCGAGAGAGGGAACACAAGCAGGGGGAGTGGGAGAGGGAGAAACAGGCTTTCGGCTGAGCAGAGAGCCCGATGCAGGGCTCAATCTCAGGACCCTGGGATCATGACCTGAGCAGAAGGCAGACGCTTAACGACTGAGCCACCCAGGTGCCCCTGAGCGTGTTTTTAATGAGTTAGTAGGAAGTAGCTGTTAGAGAGGAAATTCCAGCTGCAGGAATGAGAGCTGACCAAAGCAACACAGTGCTTGAGTAGGATCAGAGGAAAGATCCACCAGGGCCAAGGCCATTTCTTCGTCTGCCCTGGGAGGAGAAAACACCCAGCCCACAGAGGAAGGCAGGTGTTTCTGTTGGCTAGCAGGAACCTGGAAGGCCTAAAGGTCTCTAAGGCAAGAGAATACCAAGGATGTGGGAGAGATTGCAGAATTTTAGGAGATGCATATAATTATGGGAAGAAGAGGCTTGCGGGAGCAGAGGAGGCTTGTGAGCCAGGCAAGAAGAGGCAGCTGGAAATCAAAGAGGCTCAGGACACAGGAGGATTTGATTCCCATCTCCCCAACTTTCTGAACCTCCCTATGTTTCCCCATGTAGATAGCAAGTCCTTATATAGCAGAGCCTGGAAGCCATGATTGTCCGTGGCCTATCCAAAATGCCTATCCCGTTTTTCCTGTGGGGCAGATCAATCCCTGGTTTTTCAGATATCTACCCCTCCATCACATGGCTCTGGGGGACGTCAGGTCTAAGTGAACGACGAGGATCCCCTTCCTTTGACAGTGACTTGTTCAAGGATCGGCTTGTGATGCTTCCGGCCAAGGAGATGTATAGTATGGTCTGCCCAGCGGGGCTGCCGGGGAAGGTTTCTTCATGAAAAAAGAGACCCACAGAGGTAAGAGTTCCTCTGGGTTTTACAGATGTGATACCCGATTTTACATAACCTTGTTGCATCCATCCAGGTAATTAGTCCAAGGACCAAGCTAAGGATGGCAGAGTGGAAAATGGGAAGGATGTGGGGTTGTTTCCTCTGGAGGCAGTAAATGAAGGGACATTGTCAACTTCCAGATATGCGAAATAATAATCATGTTCTTCCTGTTTAAGCAATTTTGCGCCAAAAGCATTTTAACTGATATGACACTAGCTGCAAATTTCATTAAAAGTGTTGCCTATTTTACTTCCCTGAGATCTAACAAAGAACAAAAAAGAGGGACATAAACAGATGATAGAAATCCTTGACATGGCATTAAATTTCATACTTCAAAGCACTATAGGTAGTATACATGGGTATATAAGAGTATATGTAATATGTATGTAGTATATGAGATTAAAAGATGAAACCTGTATAGAAAAACCAGTCCTTAAATCTATGATTAATTAACATTTAAAGTTTAACCTGTTATAATTTTCCACGTCTTCTGTGATGTTGGAAATAGTTTGTATTCTTTATACAAAAGAGTCATGCAGTGCCCTTCCATATGTAACGTCTGAGTATTAAATACGTAACATTTTAATTTCTTAAGTTTTTTTTTCTTTAGAAATTTGAAAATTTGCCTCTAAGCACTAAGGAACGGGCATCAGAGAAAACCAAGGTGGGTAACTGGAAATGCCTTACCATTGAGCCACTGGGAGCTGCACTGCACAGCACAGACGGGAGATAAGGTATCCAGACTTCGGGAAATAGTGGGAGCCTGTCCCCGGAAATGCAGGGCCTGTGAAGCACAGAGCTCCCTGCTCAACAGGAGGAGAGCCATGGACTGTAGGGGGCATCTCAGTCATGTTACTCAACTGCAGAATAGAAGGAGAGACCCAAAGTTAGTTCTCCGTGGAAACCCCTTTAATGATGCCAACAGTTTACTCCACCAGCATCTTAGTTGAAGTATTTACAACAAGCTCTCCAGAGATCATAAAATAAATGAAAGACATTTTATACTCTGACTTTGACAGAAATAACAGTGTATAGTCCTGGATAGACAATGAGCCCCTGAGTGTGTGGGTATGTGTGTGTGTGTGTGTGTGTGTGTGTGTCTTTTTCGCAATCACTGGAATCCATGCCATTAAGCCACAGGGTATTTACAAAATATGAAGTCAATACTATCTATGCAAATAAGATTATTGTATATTTTTTATTACAAATGCATAAATGATCATTATGTTTTTCTTCTTAAGTAAGCTGACTTAAATATTAACAGAAGTTGGGACACCTGGGTGGCTCAGTCGGTTAAGCATCTGCCTTCGGCTCAGGTCGTGATCCCAGGGTCCTGGGATCAAGTCCCACATTGGGCTCCCTGCTCTGCGGGAAGCCTGCTTCTCCCTCCTCCTCTGCTGCTCCCCCTGCTCGTGCCCAACCCCCTCCCTCTCTCTCCGACAAATAAATAATAATAAAAATGAAATCTTTAAATATTAACAGAAATAAAGACCAAAATAAAGGATTGGTATAGATTATCTTCTCTTAAAATAAATCTCAAATATAGTAAATAGCCCCAAATGATGTGTGTTATGTGAAAATGTATGAGGATATTTAGCCCCTTGGGACCTAAATATTTCAGGCAGACATCCCAATATCATGTAGATATTTGTTGCGAATTCAGTATCCCAAATGCAACCAGTCATTGAGCATGGAAAACTCTTTTTGGGGGGCAGGAAAATCTCTATTACTTATGTCACCAATAGATAATATGGCATTGTGGTTAAAACTGAAAACTTCAGAACCAAACTCTTTGAGTTCATGCCTTGGACCTACCACGACGACATACGTTAACTGAAACAACTCAACTTTCCTGTGCTTTTGTGTTTCTTTTGTAAAATGGGGCTAATGGAATTATCTGTGAGGTAACACACTTAAAGCATTTAAAACTCCCTGGAAAATAATGAATGTCCCATAAGAGTTAGCTATTAGCATAATTATTTCTAATAATGAAATATTAACTTGAAAATAATAAAATGGTAGTTAATAAATAATAGTTGAGATTAGTTGAATAATCAGGAATTTTACAATATTTATTGTTTTTTTATTATAATTTTTAAAAATTAATTAGTACTATTAAGTTACTTTTCTAAAGCTGCTGTAACAAAGTGCCACAAACTGCGTGGGTTAAATAACCGAAATTTATTGTCTCGTAGCTCTGGAAGCTAGGATTCCAAGATCAAGTTGTGGCCAGGGTTGGTTCTTCCGAGGTCTGTGAGGAAGAGTCTGTTCCCTGATTTTCTCCTGGCTTCTGGTGGTTTGTTGACAATGTGTGGCATTCCTTGGCTTATGGAAGCATCATTCTGATGTCTGCCTTCATCTTTTTTTTTTTTTTTGAGAGAGAGGGAGAGAGAACGTGAGCAGGGGAGCGGCAGAGGGAGAGAATCTTGAGCAGTCTCCTCGCTCAGTGTGGAGCCAGACTCGGGGCTCGATCTCAGGACCCGGAGATCACAACCTAAATTGAAATCAAGAATCAGTCACTTAACTGAGCCACCCAGGTGCCCCTGATCTCTGCCTTTATCTTAGCATGGAGTTTTCCCTGAATGCATGTCTGTCTCCAAGTTCCCACCTTTATGAGGGAATAATCTCCAAGTAAGGTTATATTTTCAGGTGCTCTGGGTTAGGACTTCAAGATACAGATTTTTATAGGATGCGATTTAACCTGTAACAACTAGGATTTTGTATAATTCCATTTTTGCTCTGATAACCATAGTACCTATTTTTCCAATATGTGTACCCCATATTAATTTATTTGTTATGTATAGGCTGCTTATCCAGTTTGAAAACATGTTCTTTTTCTTTTGAACTTAGCTGTTTGCTACACTAATACTTATTAGTACCTCACCAACTAAGTAAAATAGGAGAAAATCATTCCACTTTAGGGCCAATTGATTCTTTAGTAAATAGATTGAAAATTGCTAGTAAAAACTGAATTTGAAAATCAGGTTTAAACATAATTATTCATGCCAATATTGTTCTGAAGATTATTAATAATCCGGCCTTGAATATAAATTATGAAATATTTATTCAAGTTGACAAGTGTTTTTTTTTTTTTTTAAATTAAGCAGGAACTCCTTTGTGCACAGATACATTTTAAACATGATATTTTAAACCGCTGTTTGGTTTATCCTTGAATTCATCAATGTTCTCCAAAGAAACAGAACCAATAGAATGTGTACATGTTGAGATTTATTTTTAAAGAATTCATTCACACAATTGTACAGGCTGACAAACATGAAATCTGCACAGCAGACAACCATTCTGCAGACTCACAGAAGTGCTGATGTTGCCGTCTTAACCTCAAAGGCAGAATGCCCTTTTCCTTGGGGACTTCAATCTTTTTCTCTTAAGACCTTCAACTGATTGAATGCGGCCCACCACTTGCGAATGTTAATGTTTTATTTAAACTCTATTGATTAAAATGTTAATGTCATCTAAAAAAGACTTTCACAATGATATCTAGACCGGTGTTTGACCAAAAACTGGTTACCATGGCCTAGTCATGTTAACACATAGAGTCAACGGTCATAGTCCTGTATCATTAAGTTCTGTTATGACTCAAGTTAAAGACATACTGTGTGGTTCACATAGACAGGAGTAAAAGCATTGGTTTCACAGGTTAATATGTGATCACCATCCACCAAAAACATCCATATCCAGTTTTGATATTCTTCCCTCCAAGACAGAAACAGAATGTGTGTATTCAGAAGAAACAAAGGAAATTAGTTAATAAATTTATCCAAATAATTAATATGATAGTATTTGACCATTAAATAATGTTATATTATGGTTTGGGGAAAAAAATAACTGTTCATTGAGCTGTCCCAGTGTCTCCAGTAAAGTGCTTCCACTAAATATGATCAGTGGACAACATGGAGGCAATACTTAAGTTCCATTTAATTCTCAATGTGTCTCCTATTTTCATGAATGCAAGTTAATAGTTACCAGCCTAATTTATTTATAAGCCTAAATTTTCTTTATAGAACAGGTACACAATTTCTAGGTTAAATATTGTTTTTATACCAGGAAGGAAGAAGTCGCATCTTGCCCCATCTCCTGGAACTAGCCTGCATGCACTGAATCACGAGCTCCAGCCATGGCAAACCACTCTCGGTGGCCAAATGAGTCCTACCTGCTGGCTGTGGCCTGACATGTTCTCCTCTCACACCCATCACCTCTCCTCCTTCCAAAATTCAGATCATAAATCACTCATTAGCTATCCTGATTTCCCTGGAGTCTAAATTCTTCTTACTACCATAATGTTTTGCATAAACCTCAATATGAGCGTGCACATCACATTAAACTGTAACCAACTCTACACTTATCTACCTTTTGCTGGGTTGTACTGTTTCAAATTGGCTAAGCTTGTGACCTACATTTCCCAGAGTCCTGTTACATCAGTGGCTTTTATGACATACCTTGGAATAAAGGGTATTAAAAGCAGTTTGCATTCAGCTGGAAAGATCAATAAAACTGTATTAAATCTCCAGCCCTATGTAATAATCTAGTTCACAGGGATTGTGAGGGCCTTTATATCCCACGATATGTTTATGCTGGCCCTCTACATTGAAGATGTCATGCTGATCTGATCCAATGAGCAAAAAGTAGCAAATGTGCTAGATACCTTGTCTACACACCTACATGCCAGGGATGAGACATGGACACTTCAAAACATAAAGCCCTACTACTTTGGTAAAATATCTAGAGGTTCAATGTTCTGTAGGTATGTTGAGCTATCTCTTCCAAAGTGAACGCCGTTTGGATCTGTAGTGTGTGACTCTGACTTACTTAAAAAGAATCCTAAAAGGCTATCAGTTTTGAATGAGGACCAGATCAAAATACTGTTCTGCAATAGGTCTCGGCTACCATACAACTTGATCTGCCACTGCGGCCTTATGTCCCAGTAGATCCAAAAGTGCTTGGGGTGTTTATCACAGATGAAAATGCTACGCAGAGCCTTTGGCGAGTCTCTACAAAATCACATTGCAAAACTTTAGGATTTTGCAGCAGAGCTCTTTCAACCTCTGCAGATGCGTTCTCCTCTGATAGCTCTGGCTTGTACTCTAGCAGGGACACAATATCTGACTATGTGCCATAGCGTACCTGTTGACCTGCTCTGCCCTTCAAGAACTGGGAGATGCCTGAGCCACCATGGAATAAAGCTGAGTGTGAACAGCAGCACTCTACCAACCAGTTGAAGTTTTAGATATGAGATCTGGCTCAACAGGACCTGAAGCTAAAAGTAAGACAAGGGACTAAGACTCACATGACTCCTCCTGCTGCACGGCCTCCTCCTCCAAGCCACACATGGCCACATGGGGACTTCCCTGTGACTTGCTGATGAAGGAAGAAAAAACTCAAGTCTAGCTTATAGATACGCTGCACAGTATGCTGGCATCACCTGAACGTGGACAGCTGCAGCATGACATCCCGACTCTGGGGAACCCTTTCACAACCCTGCTTTTCAGAGCCACTAAGTACTGTGACAAAGGGAAACCCTTTCAGTGGTCACAACTTCCAGCAATGCCGCAGGTGTTTATTTTCACGGGAGGGGGAGAGGTTATCAGAGGTACATACCCACACTGACTCAGAAGCCATGGATAGCAGGTTGGCTGGGTGATCACGAACTTCAAAGGAACAGATTTAGAAAATGGGTGACAAAGAGGCTAGATTTCTCTGAATGTTCACAGTATAGAGATAATTTCATCTTGTTGTCAATGCTAGAAAGAAATGTAGGAGGATAGGAGGGAGTAGGAAAAAAGTTCAAATCTTTTTAGACCTTGGGGGACAGTCACAGATGCTTTTAAGAACTTAATGCTATATAGAGCTTCTATCCAGAAAAACACACACACTGTCCATACTGTATGATTTCTAGAGGCTCATGAACCTTCTAATTTAGCTGTACCTACAAACTTCTTTGACTCAAGGTCAAGAAAATCTTTTAAATAATACAGATCTGTGAACAACTAGGAATCAACTAATTACAAGATTTCAAAAGGAAGTTAAAATCCTTTGGGACCTAGCCCCCAAGTAAGGGGCACAGTTAACTGGATACTTAAACATACCGGAATCTATTCTGTCTGTTTCCCACCCAGCGTCATTTATTTTCTCTGCTTTGCTCTTTAAAGAAAGAACCATAAAATTTTGTAAATGATCTTAGAGATTAACTAACATAACTTCCCTTGGCCCAGATTTTATTGATGAAAAATCAAACCCAAAAGGTGAAGTACAATTATGACATAATAGAAAATCACACATAAAAATAAAAATTATAACTAATATTTACACGGTACTTACTTTCTTTGTGCCAGACACTTTTTTCCTAAGTATTTTATATATATTAAATCATTTAATTCTGATGTAAAAACCGTACTACCATCTCCAAGGAAACTAAGGCTTGAGAGGGAAATTAACTTGTCATAAGGCACATGGTTGGCACGTGATCAAAGTTCTTGATACAGGGTCTGACATAAATAGGAGTTAAGTGCATAAATAATAACAGGGGTTTCCCCCCCTTTTCTTGTTCTTTCTCAACATAACTATTGGAAAGCAGAGGGACTAGAACTCCATTTTCCCAACTCCAGAGGTTTTCATACCCACAAACCCTCACTCGTGCCTTCCTTGCCTTCTCCTCCCGTCCCTCAAACTGACCACCATTAGACAATAAGCCATCTGTATTTGACTAAATGAAAATAACTCCCCTTTTTTGACTTAAAAAATCAGGTGTCCCTTGAGTCCATCCCAATATGAACAGCTCACCTGAATTAAGTTCTTTTTTTTTTTAAGATTTTATTTATTTATTTGACAGAGAGAGAGAGAGAGAGAGAGAGCACAAGTAGCAGGCAGGCAGGCAGAGGCAGAGGGAGAAGCAGGCTCCCCGCTGAGCAGGGAGCCCGATGTGGGGCTCGATCCCAGGACCCTGGGATCATGACCTGAGCCAAAGGCAGACGCTTAACCGACTGAGCCACCCAGGCGCCCCTAAGTTCCTTTTTACCTCTTTGTATTTTTATCCTCCCCAATTTCACATTGAGAAATCATTTTGATTTAGTTAAAATAATTTTCTGCACATTCCAATAGTTATGAATGCTAATTTATACATTTTAATAAATTTATATTTATTTTTTTAAGATTTCGTTTGAGAGAGAAAGCAAGAGAGAACACACAAGTGGGGAAGAGGGAGAAGCGGGGCTTAATCCTAGGACCCTGGGATCATGACCTGAGCCTAAGGCAGACGCTTAACCCAATGAGCCACCCAGGCGCCCCAATAAATTTATATTTATATAAAATCTCAAGATTATTATAGCCTATGTTTATTTCTCACTATATACTCCCTTTAACTGAGATCCAGCCACCTGACATATTTAGGTGGACTTGAACTGATACCAAAAAATAAACTCTCTCAAAGACAACAAAGCAACTTTGTCTCTTTCATCAGAGATTCTAACATCTGTTACTGTGATTACTATCACACTATTACTATCACCACCCACCTTCATCCCTAAAAGAATATTACAACTGTTCAGCCAGGTCAGTAAAGAGCCTGTACTTCCAGAAACTGTCAGCTCCCTTTTCCATGAAAGGGTTTATCTTTCTTAACCTTTGTCTTAATCATTCAAGTACTCCGCCTTTTCATGACCTCTTTAGATTATGGAGAAGAGGCAAAACATTGCTCACCTAAAGTCTTCCTAGGCTCTAATAAAACATCAAAATTCCAAATGTTTCTCTGGTCTTAGAAGTTATATCCAGCCTACCTGGAAACTAATGAAGAAAATAATATGTTTACCATAAAGTCAAATAGATGACATTTAATCAGCAAATATGAATTCAGGAATTTCAACAGTATTCAGGGCAGAAAACAATCAAAATGAGGGAATGGCATATTTTCTAGTTTTCTAAACAAAGTATGGGTCTTGGTAGCAAGTAGCAAGTAAGTTTTTCTAATTGTACTGATTCACTCAGAAACCTGGCTGGGTGAAAGTTTCTGTTTGACAAGTAGGAGAAACAACTTTTTGCTATTGTATCCAAAATGGGCTTTGAGGGAATCCGTTTTCTACCGATGTACACAAAGTACAGCAACATGCTACTCTAAGACTTAAGAAAATGATGATTGTGAATATCTCTGAAGCTTTACCTTGCTCTTCATTAGAAAAAATAAAGGGATGTGTTTTATAGCACCGTTAACACGTTTATCAGAGGTCGTGTCTGATCAAGAAGCACCAGTACATTGCACTTTGGCTTATTAAATGTCGGCCTCAGGTTAGAAACCATCAACTGAGAGATGTTGCTCATCTTATTTTAAAAAGTTCACTGTATATCCCCACTTTTTCAGCCCAGAAAAGTCTATTAAATGAGACAATACCACTGGTGATAAAGTCTTCCCATTTTTCACTTTGCATTCCCAGTGCTGCACTAGCGGGACTTTCTCCATGAATTCTTTTAAGCCAATTTCGGCATTCTGCCATCAGGCTTACTGACAAGTCACTTTAGGGATCCACGAGAACACAGTCAGGGCTTACAAAGCGGTCACCACACCAGTATTCAAGTTTTTAGGATTCAAAATGAGATTATAAACACTAAAGATGTTATTCTCTAGAATGCCTTTTTCTTCCCTTTTCAAAATTTATAGCAAAACTTCCGCTGCAGAATATCAGGCAGTTCCTCTGATGAAATGATTTTTTTTAAGTAAAACATCTATTCCTCTACGTGTTCATTCTCTGGTTCACTATCCCAGTGGCGTACTTGCAAAAACAGTAGCACACCACCTAGATGAGCTCAATTCCATTTTCTGCCCTAGAACTTTTAACAGCAGGTATGAAAAATTTGAGCCTGAAAGATGTTGGGTGTAGAGCAAAGAACCACGGGAAGAGCTGTTTTCTGCGAACACGATTCGTAGGTTGATTTTTTTCAGAACAGCCAGAGGTGGGCATATGGCAGGACCAGATAAACGAAAAGATTCCTCTACAACGTTGTCAAAATCATGCTGTTCTAATATTCCCTTGAACAGTACCTGGAAAAAAAAAAAAAAGAAAAGAAAAAAGAAATACAGTCTGGTTAAACACTGGAAAAGATTCTAAATTGAGAACATGCCTCACTCAACAAAAAAGATCAGTGTTTATGAAATAAGGGTCTGTATGCAGAGTCCGCGCTAAATTCTAAGCACCAGGACACCGGGGACTTCGAGCTCCACATCCTGAAGCCTACAACGGCGACCGGTCCTAATGACACCAACTTCTGAACGCTCGCTAAGTGCCAGGCACCGCTCTCGCGCGCCCACGCATTAACAACGCCACGCCCTCCCCCCGAGGGAACTACCGCCCTCGTGTTCCGCGTGACACGAGCACGGGGAAGAGCGCTGGCCGCCCCACCCACGTAGTAGCAGGAGTTCGAACTCTGGCCGTGGGTCTTCACCGCCTGTGCATTTCCTGTTTGTTCAACAAAGCGGTTGTTGCTCAAGATCAAACGTAAGGGAAAAGGTAGCCACAGACATTCAAGGGTTCTCTGGGTAGCATGGTCAAAGTTCGGGTAGGTCAAGGCAGGGGTGGCGCTCTGAGGTACTCTAGGAGTTAGGGGCCGCCCCGAGGAAGAAGGTCGGCCTCAGCGAACAGGAAAAAAGAGAAGAGAAAGAAGGCCCGCGCTTGGGGAGGACGCGGCGGCCCGTCCCGCCCGAGGCGCCCGGCCCGGGGGAGTTCCACGGAGAGGGAGGCACCTCCCACCCCCACGGCCCGGCACCCAAGGGCACCTGAGCTCGCGCCCCGGGGCCACCGGAGGCCCCGCCGCAGGAGAAGCCGCCGCCAGCCCCCGAGTCCCGAGGTCCGACGACCGCCTTCCCCGGAACGTTGTGGGGCGGGCGGCCGCCAAGGCACCGCCCACACGCGGAGCGCGCTGTGATTGGCTCCAGCTCCCCTCCGGGCTAACGGGCCCGGGTTCTTACTGGTCCCGGGCGCCGAGCGGGAATCCCGCGAGACTGTGCGCAGGCGCGAGAGCAGGGCCCTCGGTCCCCACGGTCCCCGGGAGGGGGTCGGGCTGCACGCGCACAGCCGGGGATAGGGCGTCGGCTGTTTTCGGGCGGGCCATCCGCTCAGCGGCGGCCCAGGGTGGGCAAGGGCGCTCGCCTCCGCGCCGCTCCGCGTCCCTGCCCTGGTGGCGCGGGTGGGGAGCCGGCTGCGCGGGAGGTTGGGGCTTCCCGTCGCCCCCCCCCGGGAGCGGGTCCGTCCGCGCGGCGGTGTTGACACGCATGGCGCTGGCCCCGCAGGTCGCTGCGGGCCCCTCCGTGGGCGTCTCCGTCCAGAACACTTCCCTAGACTGGGGGGCGACGGGACCCGCGGGGGCGCCGGGAAGGGGTGACGCGGGGTGCTGCTCCCCCTGCTCCGCCTGCCGGTGCTCTGCGGGTGCCGGGGATCCGCCTCTGAGAACCGGGTCACAGACCTGTGGAAGGCGGTGGTGGGTCCGAGGGGTCGCTCCTGCACGGGGGCGCCCTGAAGTGGTATGTCATTGGCAGTTAAGTTTCCACTACTAAATTTTCACGGTAGTGGATAATCACTGTATATGGCCCTTTCTGTATTATCGTTTGAGAATTGAAGTGTCCGTTCATTTAGCAAATAAGTGTCTGGGGCTGTTCGCCAGGTACTGTTCTGAAGCCTAGGAACAGAATTGAATTAGGTGTATTTAGTGATTTTTTGTTTTAATGTGTTGTTTACCATGATTATTTTACAAATTACCTTCTTTAAGACTTAATTTGCTTTTAGTCAGGTGTAATTGTCTAGAGGAGCATCAACTTAGTTTTAACTCAGCTCAAAAGCCTAAATTACGTTTCGAGTTTCAGTTTAAGTCTTTCTTACAACTCTTTCCTGACGGTTGCCCTAGATAGAGACCCTGTGATGAGTATGAAATTCTGTGAATGAGTTTTATTTTACTCTTGATAATCTCTGCAAAAGCAGCATTGTTAGAGCATATTTGAAATGTTTTTCAGCGATGATAGCCTCACTCCTGAAGGGTATAGGCAAGTTCCCCTGTGTGGTATGATTATTTTGTTCAGCTTTAGAATGCAAGACCCATCAAGAAACCTACACATTTTAATTGAATTGTTTGTTGTTTTTTTCTCAAAAAGAGCAAAAACAAAAAAGTCCATTTTGTGAGTATTGTGTTCCAGTTACTCTCCAACTGCATTTATCCGATAGCTGTTATTGTGCCCATTTTACAGATGAGGAATCTAAAACCAGGCCAGTTTGGTAGCTTGATCATAGTTAAACGTCTCATAAATGGCCCATCCTGGGATTCAAACACGTAGTCTGCCTCAGATGCTGACTGAGTAGCACTGTTTCTGAATTAGGGATTAGTTTCTCTATTAACCCTGTTTAACGGTAAATATTCCCTCTATATTTTAAGTACATTCAGAGTTAATGCTGTAACTCTAGTCAGAAGGCCCATTTAGCGAGTCTCCAGCAGAGCAGGTACACGTTTACTCTTCTCTAGAGTTTTTGTGCTAGAGTATGTCTTACCTGTCTGCTTTTGTACGTGAAGGGACGTTTTCCTATTTAACACATAGGAGCATTGTATAATCCTTGAGGGGCCAGAAGCATTCAGAGAAAAAATCTAGTATTTTTTTATTGAAACAATTTTTATTTGCATTTTTGTGTGGCTATTGCTGTAGTCTTAAAGGTTGAGGGACTTGATGTCTTTGCAAGTCTGTTTTTGTGTAATCTTCTTAAAAAAGCTTTAAATTTGTTTTTCATTGCTGTGTAGCTTATAGCAAGCGAAGTCTCCTGACATGCTATGACAATTTTTTAAAACTTTCTTTAGGTAATGGGCACTTGTGGCCTTGTGTTTATGTCTTTGCTAGTGAGGAATTGCTTCGCCGGTCTTTGGAACACCTCACCTAGCTCAGGGTAAAATCTGGATATGCGTTCACAGTCACCTTCATCTGAGGCCTTAATCAGGGCGACTCATCAGAATCTTCATGGGAGCCTCTGTAGGTTATACGTGTCTAAATCCTACCTTCTTAGTCTGATTCAGTACCTTTACTGAGGGACCCAAACCCCTTGCATTATTTTGATAAGGATTTTGGGGTTGAGGAACAATGGTGTAATTTGTGCAGGGAATTTGCCTCATGCTCTTACTTGCTAATCATGTGACTTTGAATCCATGCTTAATTTTACAAGTCCTGTAATTATTAACAAGATATTTGGCCCACGAGAGATCACTGGAGTAGGGCCTAAGATTGCTTATGAATGTATAAGCTTATTACCAAAGGAGCTAGTGGGAAAATACCCTGAAGGAGAGAGAGAATGGTAGTAAATTTGGGCTTGAAAGTGGATGTACGTATCCTACTGTGGTGTTCTGGTGGTCCCCCTACACTGTTAGCCAGTAAAGCCTCTGCAGAAGTTACTGCGCAAGGGCATATAGGACCTAGAGCAGTTTCATGTTCTACATTGAGCTATTTGTCTCTAGACTTCTGTATTGTACTGTTTCAGACTTTTCCAGCTAGCAGAAGCTCCTATACCACAGAATGACCTGTGAGCTGCTAAATCACCCATGGTACTTCAAAACTTAGCCCATCAAAAACTCCTACAACATAGAGGCCAGGAGAAAAATGTTTCAGAGAGGAGGACAGTGGTCAGCTGGGTTGAATGCTGTCGAGACACTGGATTTGACAACTTGAAGGCACTGGTGACCTTGTGAAGTTTTAGCTGAGGAGCGGTAAACGTCAGAGGGTTTGAGGAGAAGGTGAATCCTAACAAAAAGCTTTTCAGAGTACTTTGCTAAGAGGTGCCAGGTTAAAACAAAATCCATTTCTTCATTGCATACAAAATGGCAGGCACCGTTAAGATGTTGTAGGATATAAGGATACACATGATATGTGCCCTCCCCTCAGGGAGGAAGGTCACAAAAATACTCAGGACAGTTTATTTTAGAGGGCTGCTGGAGCACAGGGTAGGGGCTCTTCACCCTGTCTTGTCAGTTAAATGAGTTAAGACATGTAAAACCACTAAGAAGAGGGCCATGCATTGGGGCACCTGGGTGTCTCAGTCAGTGAAGTGTCTGACTCTTGATTTTGGCCCAGTTTATGATCTCAGGGTCGTGAGATTGAGCCCCATGTTGGGTTCCATGAACAGCACAGAGTCGGCTTGAGATTCTCTTCCTTTCCCTCTGCCCCACCTCCCACCGCTCACACTCTCTGTCTCTAAAAAAAAAAAAAAAGGGCCAGGCACATAGTCCCCAGTGTGTCTATTAAGAGTAATAGCAACATTTACATAGCACATATGCCGTATTAAACATAACTTAACTCATTAAATCTTTACACCAGTGACTAGTATTACTCCCATTTACAGATGAAGAAACTGAGGCACAGAGACCGTTGTGCCAGAGGTCTGCGGGCTCTTCAGGGGCCAAGCCAGTGTATCTGTGCAGTCTGGTTTCAGTTTGTGCAGCAGAACCCTGAGAAGGACCACCTCCCGTTTCCCTGTGAGAGAGTGTGCGCTGTGTGCAAGTGTCATCACTGGGGGCTTTTCCAAGCCATGTATCGAGCTGAGAACTAAAGCCAGGAAATATTCCAAGCCTAGGGGCAAGAGTGAAAAAGCATTAAAGGTGTAAAAAAGCTTGATACTTTGAAGATGAGTAAGTCCCCCGTGTGCTTGAAAGATGAGAGAAGGGAATGGGAGCCAGAGAGGAGCTGACAGGTGAACACTATCCAGGCTGGAAAGTCCTTTGACTGCTCTTGAAGAAATGAGGTTTCACCCAAGGGCCAGTAAGTGGGACGTTTTTGAAAAGACTTTAAGTATGGGCAGGACTTGACAGGATTTGCATTTTAGAACCTTCTCTGCAGGCCCAAGGCTATGGGGGAGGAGGAGTGGAGAGAGCAGGTAGGAAATGGTCCATTTCCCAAAGAAGGTGTGGAAAGAACTCTAGTGGTGATCTTGGAGTCAGAGCAAGAGAGAGAGTTTAGTGAATTAAGGAGGATTTGGTAGAAGATTTGTTGTAAAAATCCTTGCATCCTCAAATATTCCTTTGTTTTCTTCTCTAGAGATGAGAAATAGCCAAGGATCTAAATGATGGGTAGTCCGAGCTGGAAAACTAGGAGCATTGAAAATGCTGACTACTTAAAGCAAAGGGAATCAGGCCTAATCTTCAGGACATGAGGTCAGAAAACCAAAAATTAAAGGAAGAAAAGAGGACTTTTTGGCTCAAAACTCTGAAACCCCATTTTACAGAAGCTAAGACTTTGTCTTGTATGTATTTGTCTGGAGACAGGGTTGGTCAACACTGAATGACAAAAAAGAAACCCTGATCTGATATGACATGATCTCTGTCTGCCAAGTCTATTCCTGCGCCCCACCCCCACCCCCCAAACTGTCACATTGCTTGCATGCCCCTGAGCTAAGAGGCAGCATTCACTACTCTTCAGCACCTGCCCAGGGCTGTGTGTACATCCCGGAGGACTTGGCAGAGTTCTTAACCAATACACAGGGAATCTGTATATGTGTAAAGGCTTCCTGATATAACATAGTTACCAGCATTGACTGGGTAGCTACTTAACTCTTGTGAACTTTACCAAAATTATTTTAGTAACTTAAAAATAATTTAGAATTCTTAGGAGGAGTCCCCTTAATAATATATTGAATTTTTGGAGTACTGCATTTAAATGCACGTGTACAGAATAGCAGATTGTAATTTAATATAACTTTTTCTTTTTTTTTCCTTAAAGACTTCATTTATTTGAGAGAGAGCACGTGAGAAAGAGAGCAGGGGCGTGGGGGAGGGCAGAGGCAGAGTAAGAAGCAGACAACCTGCTGAGTGGGGAGCCTGATTCAGGACTAGATCCTAGGACCCTGGGATCATGACCCAAGCCAAAGGCAGACACTTAACTGACCGAGCCACCCAGGCGCCCTTTATAGAACTTTTTCAAACAATTATTATCAAAGCTACGTTTCTGATAATATTTTATTTATTTATTTTTATTTTTTTATTTATTTAAAGATTTTATTTATGTGACAGCAAGAGAGAGCACAAGCAAGGGAAGCAGCAGGCAGAGGAGCAGGGAGCCCGATGTGGGACTCGATTACAGGACCCTGAGATCATGACCTGAGCCAACACAGATGCTTAATCGACTGAGCCACCCAGGCGCCCCTCTGATAATATTTTAAAGTGCTTATAAAGTTCATGTTTTATGAGGCTGGAAATGTAAAGTACATTTGGAAATTTCGTTGTGATTTTTTTTTTAATATTCACTTTTAACATTGACTTTGATGAAACTGACATTGTCAAATTTCACACCATTTTAGGGCAGGTATGAAACAATGCACATGTGCTTGGTAATAAATGGATTTTCTCATATTGATTCTCATATTCTCATATTGATTACTTAAAACACAAGAGCAATAGAGTCCATGTGGAAAAGCAGTGAGTGAGGAGGCTGGGGATGTGGGTTAGTGTTGATCAGGAATGTCCTCTCATCAGCCTTTTGAATGATTTTATTCTAATTCTAAGGGTGAATTCTAAATTCTAATTCTGATGTCAGTATGTTACTGAAGGGTGTAAGGTAAGAGCAGTGATGTTACATGATCTGCAGGGCTGCTACTCAAGGAAAGATGTTAATTACTACTTGAACCAGGAAGGGATGGAGGTTGGAGAACAGAGGGAGAAAGGGACAGATTTTTGAGATAATTAGTTATTCCTATCAGGATATCTAATTTAAAAATCTGGAATTCAAGCTCCACATTGGATTCCATGCTGGGTGTGGAGCCTACTTAAACAAATAAACAAAAACCCACACAAAACAAAACAAACAAAAAATCCAGTCCTTTGGTGGGAGGACCAGTAAAGAAAAATTGGTGTAGCTGTTTGCTAGACACAAATAGCAGGCAGGACATATTTTGTCAGAATCATAAATATCGTCTCCCAATACCTGTATGGCTTCTTTCCTTGTTAAATTTCCGGTCAGATTTCACTGTGTCAGAGAGGACTCCCTGTGAACACCAGCAATGGAGATATGATGGCTCATGGGACATCCATGCACTCCCCTCAGGTTCTCAGGCCTCTTGCGGTGGGAGGGACCTCGACACTAGTCCGGCCAATTGGACATGAAAACTTAAGGGCCACATGTAACCCTCCAATTGGTGTCCCCCACTGCAGCAGCTGTGGAGAGACCATGGAGATATCCCAACCCAGAGGGTATGGCCTCCATTTTATCTGTGTCCCTGAATGACTCAGTAGAGCAGAGCCCACGGCTGACCTGTGGTGGTCAGAAAGTGTGAATAAGAAACTTTTGTCCTGCTAAGCCACTGAGCTTCAGGAGTTAATCTGTGTTGTACTCATTACCACCTGACACCTGTTCTCCAGTCTTCCTGCCTCACGTCCCCCACCCCCATACCCACACAGGATACCCACAGCTCTTAGCTCCAGGCCAGGCCAAAATCAATGTCGCAGGAATACAGCAGCCACTCCTCTTTGCAATTTAATACTTGTAATTTAATGCAAGGAAATACCGCATCAAGTTTTATCTGTGTTTTGACAATTCTCATTTGGGATGAGTTTATACTTTTGAAAACGGCTTTGTATGTTTTAAGATGATGGACATAAAGTATTATTTTTTTTTATTTTTATTTATTTATTTGACAGAGAGAGACACAGTGAGAGAGGGAACACAAGCAGGGGGAGTGGGAGAGGGAGAAGCAGGCTTCCTGCCGAGCCGGGAGCCCGATGCGGGGCTCGATCCCAGGATCCTGGAACCATGACCTGAGCTGAAGGCAGCCGCTTAACAACTGAGCCACCCAGGATATAAAGTATTACTTAGCAGAAATGTCTTTGTTAACATCCTTGAGTTTGTGGCAAGTGTGTAGCAACATGTATGAAAAGTAGCACAGGGAGGTCCTTGGCCAGATGTAATCTGCATTACACTGAACTCTGAGGACGCTAGGGGAGGTTCCTGCAGAGATGTGAAAATGGGATTTCTCTTTCTGCTTAGAGCTGTTCCAGGTGTTACTTAATCCACCCCCTATCTTTGGCCCTCCCCTAACCCTGTGAGTTACCTCTAGTCCCTTCTACCAGGACTTTCAGAATAAGAGATTTATGTATACTGGATGCATGGGAAGGAACTGAAGGCCAAGTTAACAGCCATTTTAAGCTGAAAATGTCCAAGGAAATAATATTAAATGATAATTGAGCACTTACATTTTTATAACTTCCTGTGGCCATCTCAACAGCATCATATTTGAAGATTTTGTGGATGGCCTTGGTCTAAGGTTCATGGGCCTTGAGAGGGAGGAACCTCTCTGGCTGAATGGTGAATGTGTCAGGAGCACAGCAACTGTGGATGAAGAAAGCAGATAGCAAGTACTTTGATTCTGTCCTTCTATGTGACAATGCAACATTTTTAAGTTTTATGACAGTATGAACTGCAAATTGTAAATTTTTGTTTGGAAAGTACAAATTTTCATTCAAACGTGAAATATTTTTCTAAAAAAATATTTTTCTCAATTTAAATAAAAACTTCAAATTGAAACTTTTTCTTTTTTGTTATTTGAAACTAATGAATCAAGAAAATAATGATTATTACATGATTATTACCAATTATTACATAATTATACTCTTGTTGTATATTGAAAGGGGTGTTAAATGACATGCTCTGGGGACCAGATCAACAGATTTTTGGTTAAGAGATTTGGGGCAGGAGGGAGTTGCAAGTGAGCCCGGGATGACCAGTTAGATTGAAGAATGTGACGCACTGGAGATCAATGGAGTGTTTCGAGGGGAATGTAGGTGGCGATGGGTCCATCACTGTTGACAGATAAAGTAAGAGGCGCCTGGGTGGCTCAGTCGTTAAGCATCTGCCTTCGGCTCAGGTCATGATCCTGGGGTCCTGGGATTGAGTCCCGCCTCGGGCTCCCTGCTCAGCGGGGAGCCTGCTTCTCCCTCTGCCTGTCTCTCTCTCTGTCTCTTATGAATAAATAAATAAAATCTTTAAAAAAAAATAAGAGGCACACAGGGAGATATGCGTGGGCGTTAACAATCTGCAGGTCTTGGGGGCTGAGGAGCAGTTTCCGTGGAGTGGCGGGCACAGAGCCTGACTAGAGTGGTTTTAAAAGGGATGTGGTGGAGGAATGGGGGTCCCTCGGGACTGTAGGTCACTTCCATAGGCTTGAGTGCAGGAAGTCAAGTTCAAGGCACTGAGAATCAAGAAACAGAGCTTGATAAAAGAATAATGAAATACAGCAAGTAGAAGGAAGCAAATAACGAGGAAAATTAGGCAAAGAGAGTAGGAAAAAAATTGCGGTTAATCAATATAACCCAAATCTGTGTTCTTTGAAATGATTGATGACGACATGAAGAAAAAGAGGAGCAATAAGCATGATGAGAAAGGGGTATGTAACTGTAGATACAAGAGGTTTTTGTTTTGTTTTGTTTTTAAACTTTTTCTTGGGATTGCTTTCTTTTTTTTTTTTAAGATTTTATTTATTTATTTGACAGAGAGAGACACAGCGTGAGAGGGAACTCAAGCAGGGGGAGCGGGAGAGGGAGAAGCAGGCTTCCCGCCGAGCGGGGAGCCTGATGCAGGGCTCCATCCCAGGACCCTGGGATCATGACCTGAGCCGAAGGCAGACGCTAAACCACTGAGCCACCCAGGCACCCCAGGTTTTTTTTTTTTTTTAATATCTAGAAGAATATGCATTGCTTGATATGATTTATTGGCCCCATATCTACATCTTTGTGATATACAGGAAAAGTCCTGAGGTCTGGAGTCAGAAAACTTAGGAGCCACAACTCCTGGGAGGGGCAGCAAGACATGATGGTTAAAACCGTAGGCTCTGAAGCATGTGGACTACACATCAAAGTAGCTTGTACCTCAGAACCATAAAAACAAATAATATAAATGAGTTTAAAATACTTCAACTGATATGGTAAAGTCCCACTCGAATACGAACATTCACACAAATGCTTATAAAAGTCCTGTTGTGAGTATATGTTGATGTTAAATCAATTCCAGATTTTCAGCCATATTTATTTAATGCTAGCATTATCCAGATACTGTCTTTGACATCCCGTAGATTTTCATGGCTAGAGGATTTGATGGGTTTTCTCAGGATAAGAAATATTTTAAAAGAATTTGTCAGAGCAAGACGATGTTAAAGTAGATGAGTTTATGTCTGACCAATCTATCTTCAGTGCTGCAACAGTGTGATCTCATTAGTATGATCAGTGGCAAAGCCAGAGAAGAAAAGGCCCAGCTCAGATTCTGGAAAGGGGTGTAGCTGCAGATGTTTGCCTGGTCTACACAGTTCATCAGGGCTCCTGATGAAGGGAGCTAAAACACTGTGCCAAATGTTTATGTGGAAAACTCACCAAAACAGCCCCTGAGGTCGGGAACTGATCTGGAGTTCATAGTTAGACCTTAGTGTTGTTACAAGCTAGTCTGATGTGCAAGTCTAGACTGTGGTGTTCTCCCCGTGGACATGGACGACCACAGAGAGAATCAACAAGGTCACTGGGTGACGTGAACCACCAAACACTGCTCTCACTCGCTGAAAGGGTGCCAAGGGCTCTGCCATTTACAGCTTTTCTTCACACTAGTGTATCCTCCCTATAGGTAGGATTTGTTGAGATACTCAGTTATAGAATCAACCCAGCTTTGTGACATCTTCCAATCTAGGGCAAACTCCACTTCCTTAAATGTCCCACCAAATGCCCCAACCAAAGCGCCAATCCTCTAGTAAGTTCTTTCTTACTGGGAGATTCCCGTAACTCCCTGTGATGTGCATTCTGCCTCATTACATGGAGTAATAAATTCAACCTGTTTACATCACGTGTATTTCTGGTGGGCTTTGGCTAAAGGATGTTGACAGTGTATATTATCTACTGAAACTTTTTTCTTGTTATGTTCAGTTAGCCAACATACAATACATCATTAGTTTTTGATGTAGTGTTCAACGATTCATTAGTTGCATATAACACCCAGTGCTCATCACATCACGTTATCTACTGAATCTTTACAGCAGTTCTGTGATCAGTTATTATTCTCATTCTCCAGATAAGGAATCTTAAGCTCAAAAAGCTTAAGTATCTTGATCAAGTTCATGTGGATAGTAAATGAAATAGTCAGGCTTCAAAGTTAGGTCTGCTGTGCTCCTAAATCTATGGTCTTTAAAACATAAGATTTTAAAATCATTATAATATATAGTGTTTTATAAATGCAAAATATTAAGTGCTACATATATGTAAATTATGGCACATAATAAAATGAGCACCCATGAGGTCACTACCCAACTTCAGAACAGGGAGGACCATTAGATCTATCACTGTGGCCATTTTGAGGCTCTTTCTTCTCTCATCCTCCTCTTTGATCCCCCACAGGAAACCAGTAACCTGAGTATTATGTTTATCATTATCTTCCCTCTTTTCTTTCTTTCTTAATTTTGAAGGCTTTTAAGATGTATGGAAAAGTTGCAGGTACAACAGAAAGAGGTTTCTTCTGAATCATTTGAGAATTTTACCAACCTGATGCCCCATTAGTGTGTATTTCCCACAAACAAGAACATTCTCCTGCCTAACTGCAATGCAACCATCAAAATCGTGACATTACTGTTGATGCCTTACCACCTTCTCATCCTCAATCTCCATTCAATCTTTATAAATTGTTCCAGTAATGCCCTTTATAGTGAAAGGGATCAGTTCAGAATCTTACAGTGCCCTTGGTTGTCATGGCTCTTTAGTCTCCTTTGGTCTAGAATATTTCCATGATCTTTCCTTGACTTTCATGAGGATGGTTTTGAAGATTACAGACCAGTTATTCTGTAGACCTTTGCTCAAGTTCAGTTGGATAGTCTTTGAGATTAAGTTCAAGTTATGTGTCTTTGATGGGAATGTCACAGAACAATTTCTGTATCTCGTTGCATTCTATCAGGTAGCAAGCAATTTCAATTTGTCCCAGTACCAATAATGTTCACTTTGAACACTTGATTAAGGTGGAGGGCAAGTGATCAGGCTTCTCCACTGTAAAATTACTTGTTTTCCTTGGTAATGAGGGTATGTTTTGTGGTGAAGTTCTCTGAAACTATACATGTGTCACCAAGATTCTTGTGGCCCTTCTTTGCTTTGGGGCCCAGGATGTTCCAAACTCATCTTGTACTGGTTTCCTACCCCTGCCTAGGTACTAGCCATTTCTCCAGGAAACCCCAGTTTCTTTTAGCAGAGAATGATATTCTAAACCAGGATCTACTGTTGGGCTATCACTGTTCCAAGATGATCACACTGAACAGAGCTAGGCATATAAAATATCCCTCCTCGTGATGTTCAGGTTTTGACATCCCAAACCCATCTATGTCCACTTCCCCCTTGGGTCCCAGCATCCCATGCCAGCTGATTGTGCACTTGAACATACTCCTGTCTACTCAACCCTCGACACTTCTCATGAGGCTGACCCTTCCCTGCGTGGACATCTCTCTACCTACCTAGGACTTTGATACACTGAACCAAGCTTCTTGTCAAGGACGCTCTTCTCACCCTACTTGGGCTCTGTCTCCCTGTAGGAGGTGTGAATGCTTTCCAAGCAAGGACACCTCACACAGGCTGCCCTGCAAGTTCATGTTCCTTTCCTCAAGATTCTTCCATGCTGTTGGCTGTAATAGTTATTTACTTCATTTGTACTGCTATATGTATTCCAAGGTGGTAATATGTCCAAATTCAAGCATCTTTTCAATATTATGTTAGGAAAATCTTATTTTTGTTTTTTTTAAGAATATCTTGGCTATTCTTGGGTCTTTGAATTCAATATAATTATATGTTGAATTCTCTTGTCGAGTGTCTCAAGAAACACTTTTGGGATTTTGGTTGTTATTGTATTGAATCAATGAATCAATTTTTGGGGAATGGAATCTTTATCATTTTATAGCTTTCTGTCCTTGAACAGGTTATAGCTCTCCATTTATATAGGGTTTTAGTGTCTCCCACTAAAGTTTTCTCTTTTTTTATATGGGTTTTGTACATCTTTTGTTAATTTATTTTTAGATTTAAAATCTCTCCCATTTTTTGTTAATTGTGTCTTTTGTGGGGCGCCTGGGTGGATCAGTTGGTTAAGCGTCCAGCTCTTGATTTCAGTTCAGGTCCTGGTCTCAGGGTGTGAGATGGAGCCCTCATGCAGACTCCATGCTCAGCAGGAGTCTGCCCTGCTCTGCCTTGAACTTGAACTACCTCTGCCCCTCCTTCTGCTCATGGGCTTGCTCTCTCTCACTCTCAAATAAATAAATAAATCTTTTAAAATTGTGTCTTTTGAAAAGTCACGTTTTCTAAGCCATAATTACTAGTATATATAAGTATGATTGATTTTTCTGAATTAATCTTGTATATGTAGCAGACTTGCTCATCAATTCTAAAACTTCATCTATAGATTCTTTAGGTTTAACGTATAGAAAAATATTGTATGTAAATGTGAGTTATATTTCTGGCTTACCAATATTCATATACATTACATTTCTCTAATTTGTTTGTAACGTTACAGTATGTGTATAGCTCTAGTAACAATGGATGTAAATGGTAATGGTAGGTATGCATATCTTATTTCTGATTTGAAATGTTTCTAATGTTATACCATCAAGAATGATGTTTGCAATAAATGCTTGATAGATTTTATCAGGTCAGTAGATTCTAATCGATTCCTGGACTTCCAGAATTATATATCTTAGCCATTCATGAACAGGTATAAATTGCTATTTTTCAATCTGTTGAAATAATCTTGTTTTTTTCTCCTTTAAATCAGTTCATGTGGAAATGACATTTATAGATATTTCTAGTTATAAATTTGCATTCCAAGGAAAAAAATCAGTTTAGTCCATTTTTTTTTTTTTTGGTAATAGATTCTAGGTCTTCTTTTGGTAAGTTTTGTATTGAATGTTAACATTTTTATTCAAGAATGAGATTGACCTGTATTTTTTTTTTCTCATACTGTTCTTGCATAGTATCACATTTATTGCCTAGTATATGAGCTGATTCGGGGAGTGCAACCTGTTATTTACATTTTTAGAAGAGTTTGCATGATATTTGAATGATCTATTCTTTGAAATTTTGGTAGGACTCACTGTAAAACTATCTCTGCCTGGAATGATTTTATTTACGGAAATACTTGGAACGACTGATCTGGTTTTGTTTTGTTTTGCTTTTGTTTTTAATGGTTACATAGCCATTCGGGCTTTCTTTTTCTTTTTGAGTTAGTTTTGGTGTGTAATTGTGTGGAAAAGTTACCACAGCAGGCCTGAGATTGCTATCCTAACACAGAAAGTCTTGCTTACAAGATTGATCCTTGGCTGTTACCTGAAACCCGGATGTAGGGAGGGTTTCCATGATTCCACAAACTGTTTAGAGTGGTTCATTGTGCCTAAGCTGTTTGTAGAAGCTGTGGTTTCAGTTGCACCCCTGCCCTCCTTTGGGGAGTCTGAAATTTTGGTACACGCCAAGCAGAGTGCTAAGGTGACCAGCACCATTGCAAACCTTGGGCGCAGGGTCTCTCCTGAGCTGGTCTGGTGGGCAACACTCCACTCGTGTTGTCACAGCTTGTTCCTAGAGGAATGAACCGTGTCCTGGGAGAGGACTTGGAAGCTTGCATCTGGCTGCCTCCTTACTTAACCCCACAGGCCTCTTCCTTCTGCTGATTCTGCTGAAACAAATCCTAGCCAGGATATGGCTGTATGCTGAGTCCTGTGACTTCTAGCAAACCCTCAACCCTGAGGGGGGTCTTGGGACCCCCAGAACAGTAATATCTTCCTAGAAACTTTTCCATTTAATCTACAGTTTCTCATTTACTGTCGTATGAGTGTTCATAGCACTCATATGTGATCTTTTTAATTCCTCTTTTATATATAAATGTTGTTCCTTTTGTATTAAATGTTTCATATTTAAAATTATTTATTTGGGCTTTTTCTTTTGTTTTGTTTTGTTTCCTAATTAGTCTACAACAGTTTGTTCATTTCTTCAGTTTCTTTAAAGAAACTTCTTTGGGCTTCATTGGTCCTCTCTATGGTGACTTTGTCTCCTGTTTCATTGCTTTTTGCTTGTATTTTCCATTTTCTTCCCTTTTCTTTGGCCTTATTCTTCTGTTGTTTTTTTTTTTATCTAGCTTAAAGACTTAATGCTTAACTTATTAATTGTCAGACTTTTCTAACATGAGTATTTTAAACTACACATTTGCCTCTAAGTGCTTATTTTAATGTTTTCCCTCAGTTCTGATTTGTGATATTTTTATTATTGTTGAGTTATTAAAGTTTACATTACCCTTTCTTCCTGGACCAGTAAATATTTAGAAGCATATGTTTTAGTGTATACCTATATGAGATATTTTTTGTATATCTTATGTTATTAACCTCTGATTTGATTTACAAAAATTTTAGAGAATATAATGTATATAATACCAGTTCTCTGAAATTTTCTGTGATCTAGTTTATTGTCAATCTTTTTTTTAGATTTCAAGTGTTTTTATGAACATTCACTATTAGTCAGGGGACAGTTCTGTATGTACCTATTAAGTCAAATATTAATTATATTTTCGAAATCTGTAGTTTGTCTCATCTTTGGACTACTTAATCTATAAATGATTAAAATACATGTTTCCCACTGCAATAGTGTGGTTTTTTTTTTTAATCTCTGTAGTTTGTCTGAGCCCAGAACTTTATCTCCCAAGAGCATCATTGATCCTGGATTGGCCCTCAGGGAAACACTGAATTTAGCATTTGTTCACACACACACCCCCATATACACACTCTTCAAAAGTTTAGGCTCACTTTTCCTCTTTCCTTTCCTGAAAGAAAGTGGGAGTGGTCGTGACAGGGAACTTGCTTTTACTTATGGCAAATTTAGTGTGGGAGATTGAATTTTGGGTCCCAATTCTTTGCTCTGGAGAACGGCCTCACAATAGCCAGGGTGCCCTTCCACACTCCTTGCCTTTGGGTTTGGCCATTGACTTGCTTTGGTCAATAGGAAAGTAGTCAATAGGAAAGCTCTGATACAATGGGGGTTGGATGACGCTTGTGTGGTCACGCTTACCCTCTTGAGCTCTGGTGATCCTCCATGAGAAGAGTATACTCCCTAGGCAACCATTGCCCCTTCAGCCTGGACCCCAAAATGAGAGTCATATCACAGATCAGTTGCTGTGAGCAGAAGCTGGTCCAAGGAAGATGAGAGATATATGCAGTAAAGTTGACCCTTACCTCAGCCTGGATCTTAGAACGCAGAACCAGGAGTCCAGTCTGCCCTGGCCAAGTGGAAACAAATTCATGGGTCCATGAACATGAGAATAGAGAATTCTTTTCAGCCACTGAAATTGGAATGATTTGTTAAATACTGCAACTGTGCAAATACCTGGCTAATACACCCAGCAAATCATTAAAAATGTATTTTATCTAGGGTGTAGATATTTTAGCAAGGAAGGACACTTCATAGTATCTGCTAGAAACAGAAAAAAAAAACAACTTTCTATTACCTGATCCTGCTTCCTGCAATGATGTATGCTCCTTCATTAATATAACAAAAGGTTAGCCAGAAAGGCTTTAACCTACACATCAAATGATATAATAAACTGCTTATTAATAATTTACATAATCACATATGCAGAAAATTGCAAATAACACAGATGCAGAAAATTGCAAATAACACAGAACATGGGTGCAGTATGTTTCTGGTATTGACCACCAACCAGTGCAGCCTGACCAGGTGTTGGATGCTGTCTTTGATCTTAACAACAATCACCCCAGGTGCTTCAAAAGACACAGATTCTCACTACAGAGTGAATTGTGATTAGTATGGGTCAGTTTTAGCACTTCAACTATGCCGATGAGAGAGTGATTTAGAAGTGGATGTTTGACCCAGTTCTTGCCTATGACATAGTAACTATCATTTGCTGAACATTTATCATGTACCAGGCACTGTGTTAAAGACTTTTCATGGATTAACTCCTCTCCAGAGCAACTCTTTGAGATTGGCAAAAATCTTATCCCACTGCCCTGGGTTATATAGCAGTAAGTGGCAGAGATTGGATATAAATCTAGTTTAATTTCAGGGACTGCACTAGTAGCCATGACTTTTTCCATTCATTCATTTACTCAAGCAACAGGCACACTCATGAAGATGCTGCCTGCGGCGCATATGCATCCGAAGGAGAGGAGAGATTAAGAACACAAAGTCCTCACCTTCCTGCAAATTTACATTTTCGTCAGAGAGAAAAACATGTGTTAACAAGTAAACAACTTATGGGTATAATATAAAAATGGATGAGAGAGAGTCAGAGAGAGAGTCTGGGGATGATGAGTTTGGAGTTTATTTTAAATAGGATTGTCAGGAAAGACTTGTCTGAGCAGACGCCATTTGAGCAAAGATTAGAGTCAGACAGTGAGTCTTGTCAAGACCTTAAGGCAGAGCGTTCTAGAGATACTCTGTGCCCTACTGTGTGCTTCCTGGCCGTCAGATGGTACTCACAGTTACAGAGACTTCTGAATGCTGCATAGACTACATACTCTGATATATACTCTGTACTACATATTCTATCATTTTTGATGCCGCTGGCTATTGCACACCATTCTCTTCAAGTGCACTGCCAATTCCAGGGCATCTGTGACGGCCGGATGCTGGTTTGCCCGCTGCCAAAGCTCTTGGAAAAGATCGTCTTCCTGTCTGAGGCATGATTTGAACACTCTCTGCTTTTTATTCGGAGTATGAAACCGATGCCAAAAAGAAAATGCACATCCACACAAACGTTGCTTAAAATTCTAGTCCCTCTGTGAAACAGTTTTTGTGAATTATCTCCCTTCGTCCTCACAAACGCCCTATGATGCATCTAGAATGGAAACTCTTTGAGATTTGGCTATTTCTTCTCACCATCAGACAGGACTCCAGCCATGTAGCAGTGACTAAAAGGCATCTCCTCTCTTTGGCTTTTTTTCTTTCAGTGTTCATGCCTGCTCCATGGATCTTAGGGATGGCTGGCATGCCTGTTAAGGATGTATTTTAGACTGATGTGAACCAGACACACTTAGGAAAGATTTTGGTTTGGGAGGACAGTATTTTGGCAAAACTAGTACTTATCCGCACCACTCTTAGGGTAGACGGAGGGAAACAGCCCCGAAGGATCAGTGTATTGAGGATGCCAAACTTACACGGAGCACGGTGGTAACAGGAAGGAGGCCTGGGCAAACACAGCTTTCCAGGTCTTTCTGTGGAACATGAGGCATAGGAAAAGTCATTCTTCCCAGGAAAATTGTCTTGTGGTGCTGGTGTGTTCCAGAGGTTACATCCAGGGATAAAATGTCAGCATTTTGTTTTCATGTGGATTATCTTCTGAGCAAAGATTTCTTCTTTTTTTATTTTTTTTTAATTGCCTTAAGGCCAGATCATTTTCTTCAAATTTCTTTAATTTTTGCCAGTTATGGTCTCATTCAGCTTTGTGACAGCTCAGCTTGTTTTCATTCTAAAAAAAAAAATAAGTCTTTTTTTAAAAATTCTTTCTTACCCATGTTTGCATTTTGGGGGGATATTTCTTATCATCACGACCATCCTTACTACCATGTTTAAGTGGACCCATAGACATAGAACTGGCCCGCCTCATAAACTAGTGTCTCTTTTATCCAATGTTGCAGGATGGGCTTGTCATCCTCTCTGCTGACTTCATAGAGATGTTTGAGCCAACAATAAATTCATTTAGGGCAGATGGGTATGTATGTGCTGTCACAGAATCTTCTTATCCAGTAAATTGCCACATTTAAGTTAAAGACTCAATTCCATTCCCTTTACCTAAGCGACCTTAATAACTCAGTGTCATGGCAAATGATAGAGGCATTGATAGTGATTAAGTTTAAGATTTGGGTAACTTTAAAACAACTTAATTCAGTTTGATGCAGTGGTAAGAGAGAGCCTCACACTTGGAATCCCATGACCTATATTCGAATCCTGGCTCGTAAATGCTCACACTTTTCTGCGACCTTGGACAGGACTGTTTTTTCAGCTCTGCAGGTTTCAATGTTCTCATTTGGGAAATGAATCCCTAGCCTTTCTTCCAGCACCACTAACTCAATAGCCAGCTTTTCCTCAAGATGACGCTGCCTCACTCAGTGACTCAAGAGTTCTGTTACAACCACACCCACCTCCTTCCACAAATCATTCGAGGACATCTTTGAAAGGTATGTGAAACCAGTATCATGGGTCGTCTTCAGGGAAAGGAACATGAAGACTGAGAGGTAAGAGTAAAGAGATTTTTCACTGCACCCCACAAAACTTATCAATCTCATCCTTATACATTTACTACCTATTATGGCAAATAAATAGAAAGCAAAATTATAAATAGGGAAAGTAACCTGAGAATGGGTAAATAAAACCACCTCCATCGTGTTCTATTCTATGGTTACAGTGACTGAAAAAAACACTTTATCAAAGCCCTAAAGGTAGAAAAAAATCATTAGAATTTTCTTTTTTTTCCTTTACTACTCTCCAGTAGGAAGAAAGACTAATGAGTAATACAATAACCAGAAGGAAGACTAGAAAAGTCAAATACTACATATTGGGCCTCTCAGCATTGGAGACTTGCATTTATTCAAAATTTATCTGATCTTTATTTTATATTTCAGCTGAGAAGACTGATAACTCCACAGCTAACCTTTGAGATGCTCACATTCTCTGCACACACACCCAGCAAAGATACTCCACAAAATCTTCACTTCCTCGGCTGTTCCGGTACATTAACTGAGCTGCTACTATGTGCAGCTGTTCTACCCTCTGGTGGTAAAGACGTTAAAAACATTGATTTTTTTTTTTTTTTTTTTTTACAAAGATACAAGGCAGAAAATGAGAGAACTTGTCTTCAGTTGTTGGGAAACAAAATCCAATTCAACACTAACTTTTGCTATTGCTTTGAGTGAACAGACACATTTTTAAGATTTTCTATGTTTTTGACAAATAATCATGAATATTTTCAAAGCATTTTGGGGGAGAGTGGTATTTGTGCACCACTCAGTGGAATTAACAGATGGTAGTATAGAGTGCATAGAATCTATTCTGCTCATTACTCATTCTGGCACATAAGCATGGAAACATTTTGTTTTGTTAAGGCCAATTAATCTGTGCTGATATGCATAGAAGTGAATACATAAGAATCATATTTTAAAATGCACTTTAATCCTGGAAAAAATATCTTTTGCTACATACCGCTAAACACATTAATGTAAATATAAATAGTACCAAAGTTACAATACATGAATTCTATTCCAGGAAATGTTCCTAATTACCTATACTGAGATTTGAAATTCAAAAACACAAAAAACAAAAAACTTTGTTATGATGTATCAATTGAACTCCATAGGTTTCCACCCAGACCCTGGGCAACCTCAGAAGACCTCCTGCTGATTTCTGAAAGCCCCCACCCACCCCACCTTTGGTAGAGAAAAAAGTTTTGGTGTTCACTTCAGACCCAGAGAAGATAAAGTGGACCTTTAGCTTCTCAAGAGTAGACAATCATAGTTTTCCAATTTAGATAAGATTTTTAAGAGAATGATTTAAAAATGGGTATTTAGTGAGAAAATTTTAATGAATGCTCACTCTTCCTTTTGACCTTGGCTACCGCCCCTGCCCAGCTGGAGATTCTCATTTTAATGAGGCAATATTGTATTTCTGAGCAGCAGGCCCTGCTTTGAAACAGTTCTGCTCTCTTCTGAAAGCTCAAAGCTGCTTTCATGCAAGTACTATTGATTAAGAAATTATTCCTTTAAATGAAGGGGGGGGGGAAAGTGCCATCAGGGGCTTAGCAGTGAGAAAGTGTAATTTTAAAAGAAAAAGTCCTCCCCATCCCTATTCTTCCTGGATGTCCTGACTTTTAAGGAATTTCCATTAACAGTAACCATTGTTCTATACTTTATTTCAAGTCACCATTTACTTTTTCTGAATCTGTAATTTGCCTTTCATAAAGATAACAGGCAAAGGGCATTTCTGGCTCTCTGAATAATTAATCAAACTTTCCAGTGGTTCATTTCAAAAGGCCAGGAGGGAAAAAGTATTCACAATAGAAACTGAAGAGCAGGCGCGGAACTTACTGAGTTCTCTTTTATTCAGACACTTTCATGGATCACCTAAACTTGGAAGTTTATCTAACCTTGACCCTAACCCTAACTGAATTCTGCTTCATGGTTTTGAGCTTGAATTATAGCCAGCTTTTGTATCTGCTTAACAGAAGAATGGTTTAAGTGTTCTTTTAGATGCTTTTTATAGTATAATTTTTTATCGGTCATGTATAAATGGCTGGTTCCAAGACTGGCCCCAACAAAAATGGCATGAGACCATTTAGGTGCTACTTTATGCTGGTACTCTCCATTGTCATTATTTTTAAATTCTGGAAACAAGTAAATTATAGGCTATTTATTTTTGAAACTTCTACAAGAGCAAACCTGGTATGTTAAATA
Organism: Callorhinus ursinus; assembly: GCF_003265705.2. Lineage (NCBI taxonomy): Eukaryota > Metazoa > Chordata > Mammalia > Carnivora > Otariidae > Callorhinus > Callorhinus ursinus. Next base: position 86,753,396 of record NW_027397065.1, on the reverse strand, counting down.
GGTTACACGTATAAAAAAATGTAATTCCAATTTAACTTTTAAACATCCTTGAAATATCTTTGTTGAAGTGTTGTCCCTACCCTGTCCTCAAGGTAAGGGTGATACAAATGAAAATTAAGAAGTTTAATTCTCCTCGCTGGAAATATGGAAAGAGACATTTCCTCTCTTTTCTTAGATCATTTACTTAAGAAAACATGGAACTGCTAGTCCTTTCTCTGTCTCTCTGTCTCTTTGAAATGTATGTAAATCTTTTTAAAAGCTGAATAAGTTTCTTAAGCAGCTTTCCAACCCTGGGCTGTCATTCTCAAGGACTTGGGAGCCACCTCTTGGATGCAATCATCTAGGAAGTTAGGTGCCTACCTCCCAGCTTCAGAGCTAGGATAGGAACATAACTGATGGACGCCTGACCCCAAGTTACAAAACTGCCTCGTGTCCTAAAGAAATGAGAAGTTTATTTTTCCTCTGGATAAAACCAATTAACTAACATAGATGGTCACCCCCATTACCAAGTGTATTTAGGATGAAGTATGTGTGACAAACAGTACTGTCCATTTGAGGACTAGTTACTGTTTATCTTGAGAACAAGTACGTAATTGGTTGTATCTGCTTGGTGACATAAACGGGTAAGATTCTTTCTTTGCAATCTCTTAGCAGATTGCCTGTGATGTACACCACATTCTGGTTTAATGCTAATTCAATAATAAAACTTTTTATTCTACGATCTTTATGGAGGGAGTTTTTGTATGGGCTGGGAGGAGATTTTGTGTTTCATTATGTTTTCCTGACTTTAACAGTAATACTCACCCCATGACTCCCTCCCTACCCCTCACATACAATTACACAGTCACACAGAACTAGAGTTGCTGCAAGAGGGATGCCTGGGGGGCACAAGTGATGAAGCATCTGCCTCTTGGTTTCAGCTCAGGTCCTGATCTCAGGGTTGTAAGATCAAGCCCCATGTTGGGCTCTAAGCTCAGCAGGGGAGTCTGCTTAAGATTCTCTCTCCCACTCCCCCTCTCCTGCTTTCTCTCTCCAAAAC
>NW_027397065.1:86675585-86752257 GCF_003265705.2 Callorhinus ursinus | reverse complement strand
AAAGAAAGAGGGGGAGAGAGGGAGGAAGGAAGGAAGGAAAGAAATACCTTGCAACAAACATGGGGAATAAGGAAGGCAGGAGCCCCAGTACTGGGGCTCTTTAATGCTGGAGTGATAACCTTCATTATCCCTCATGCTCATATGACAGGGATGAAGACAGTAACAATAAGGGAAATTGTGTATCCCACCTGGAACATACGCACATGTGGCCATGACTTATCCTGATCTCTACTGGACACTGGTGGCAAGATTCTCTCTTTCTCTCCACTTCTGAAACAGTCAGATGGAGCACAGCTACCCGGCACCACAAAGAATGAGTTAAATTCATGTGATTTTATGTACCTGTTTTTTTTTTTTTAATTTGTTAACCTTTTCCTTCCATGCCACACAATATTCCCATTTGTCCTCAATGACAGTAATAATAATAAAAAAGACAAAACAGAGAGGCCTGTTTTTTTTTTTTCCCTCAACAGTTATTCTGAAAAATGTATCCCCTTTTCTGTTTCATGGGAAACCCCAACAGAAGTATTCCATGTGCGCCTTGAGGAGAAGGGTGATTCCTGATCCTGGAAAGGAAATGACAATGTCCCCTGCCAGATAACCTGGGTGTGTTAGGATGCGTCGGCCAGGAGGCCTGTCTCACCGAGAAAGGAAGGCAAAAAAAAATCCTACAAGTCATTATTTTAGGAAGTCTTGGAAAAGCAAGCACAGTCATTAAGCCCAGTGAGAAACTATTTTCCTTTATTCTGTACCAAATAGATTTGTTTTCTTTCTGTTTCTTCTCACAGAGGTCAATAGTTTGATAGCTCTTCTTTTGGATCCAATTTTAAAGAACTTGTATCTGCTTTGAAACAATTTAAGTCAGGCTCAATTATTAAAGCAGATGCTGACCACTCTGAGACGGTCGGAGGGAAACTACTTAAAGAAAAACTACGCACTGCGTGGTGAGCCCCATTTCTCCAGAGATGGAAATTTCTGGAACAATGTCTGGCACCAGCTGCTAATGTGCGCTAATAAAATAATAAAAATCATCTGTTTCTCTTAGGTTTAAGTTTCGCATGTCATCAATTCACAGATGAGGGTTGTTCTGAGATGTGTAGTCAGCAAGGAAGAAATACTTTATCCAGAGAATCCAATTATCTATCATTTGGCTTTCAAAACACCAGGCTCATAATAAATCCTAGTGTACATACTATTAGAAGAAGAAGGCTGTTTGGAACTCTCCTACCTTTACAGAATCATCTGGTTCTGATTTTCCCATAGAATCTCAATAGAACAAGTCTGAATGCTGCCTGAAATCTGAGGGACTCTGCACTCAAACTTCTGAGAGATGTTATCAAGAGCTCCAGGGTCTTACGAATAATAGGAAAATGGTGACATGCCTGTTCCAGCTCAAAACTAACTTCTTGGCAATGTTGCATACAAATCTGTCCTTACTGAAGCCCTGATTTAGTGTTGTGATTTCACTTTGGAACAAATTTATCGGGGATTATTTCTGATAACATGATGAGGTTTCGTTTAGACCCTGTGATAACAAGTTCACAATTAGTTTTGTTGCCAGGGTCTTGATTGTGTTCTGTTCTAAGGAAAAGATGGGAGAATAATGTTCTGATCTGATAGCCCTGTCTTGTTTTCTTCCAAGGGCCTGGGCTAGTGTGATGGAAACCCCATTATATTTGAGGAGCAACATGCCCCTTAATCAATAGCTGTGAAATCATTTGTCCACTCCACAAGTCAGCTAGGAACATGGGTCCCGTGTCCTGCAACCATCCAGGGGGTCAGGATACAGAGATGGTGTATGGATTGATGACCTTGATTGTCAGAAGCACAGAGAAGCCTAGTAGTGTGAGGGCCCAAAGGAAGGGTACGTGGGAGAAGCTGCACAGGGTCAGGGAGGAAAAGCAGATGATGACGATAGAGAGAACTTGTCAAGCAGAGGGGAGCAGAGGTGGAAAAGCAGGAGCAAGGCATTCCGCAGAGAAGGAACTTGCCACATTCCGCAAACAGCAAGGAGGCCTCCTTTGAGGGAATGGGGCTTTTGCATGAGGGCTGGCGGTCAGTCAGAAGTAGGAAAGCCAGACCAGAAGAGCGTGGCGTGACGTTCAGACGCCTATGTCCAGATGATGGTCTGTTTTATAGACGTTTTGTGAATAAGTGTATTAACTTTAGTAATATGCCCTGTTTACAGTTGGTGATGAAAGCGGTAATATCTTTTTTTTTTAAAGACTTTATTTATTTATTTGACAGAGAGAGAGACACAGCGAGAGAGGGAACACAAGCAGCGGGAGTGGGAGAGGGAGAAGCAGGCTTCCCGCCGAGCAGGGAGCCCGATGGGGGGCTCCATCCCCGGACCCTGATATCATGACCTGAGCCGAAGGCAGACGCTTAACGACTGAGCCACCCAGGCGTCCGATAATATAATCTTTTAAGTTTTTAAGATACTATGTGTGTATGGGGCGCCTGGGTGGCTCAGTCCTTAAGTGTCTGCCTTCGGCTCAGGTCATGATCCCAGGGCCCTGGGATCGAGCCCCGCATCGGGCTCCCTGCTCCATGAGAAGCCTGCTTCTCCCTCTCCCCCTGATTGTGTTCCCTCTCTCGCTGTGTCTCTCTCTGTCAAATAAATAAATAAAATCTTAAAAAAAATGATACTATGTGTGTATACTACATACATATATACAGTTTAATCCTCACAGCTAATACTAGTGCAAAGTCAATATATATATATACATATATATGCTCTAAGGATGTGCACTGAAATATTGTAAACACTAAACGAACATGAATTTTTTTCCTTTTTTTTAAATGAGATGTAAAAAACTTGCTTTTTGTATATTTGAGAAGGCAGAATTCATTTTTTCTTTTACCTTTTTGAAAAAGCATATTCTAAGCCTGAGTCATAACTGGGCAACGTCACTCATTTTGTCTGAGGTTCTTCTAACTCTCCTCAAGTCCACGTTCACAACCACTGCTGTTTGCTTAATAGCGCAACGAGCTACCCTTCAGTCACATGACTCAGAGGAGCTCTTTGAGCCTGACTGTGCTTCCTGGCAACACCAGGGCTTTTTCTGGGCAATATCTGATGGCCGACCCCACTCAGGTGTAGGAACATGGACTGATGTCCAGCCCCAGCTGCCCACTTTAATGAGTTCGGGGGGGTTTTAATATAACATCTAGAGCAAGAGAGAAAGAGTAAAATAGTGTTTTACTTTTTCTGAACACGATATTCTGGGAACAGAAATACTGCAATTTTGAGAGACCAGTTAGCAAATTTAATCTCAAACTCTACTATTTATCTTTTTTGGCCTGTAGAATCAAGTTTGTTTTGTTTTTTCTAAAAAAACAAAGCAAAACTGGCAGACGGAGTTCTTGAATTATAATTTACTTATGCCAAGACCTAAAAGAAAATTTCAAAGTCCTAGAAGCTAATAGCTTATATATGGACTTATAGGATACTGGATCAATGGAATTCACAGTAAACTCACACTTGAGCTATAAAACCACATTGTACGAAACAGGATTCATTTATCTCAACGTCATGTTTTAAAATTTTTCACCTTTTAAGGTTAGACTTCCCTTTAACGAATAGCCCGAAATGCCTTAGAGACAGAGAAGTTTGTGAATAATTAAAAAATAAAAATTAAAACCCCCGTTCTTCCCAAAGCTTTATTATAACTACTTATTTCTGATTGTTTAAAATAGATCATCTTGGTCATGTCAACTCTGAGTAAATTCATTAATTCATTTCAAGAATTAAAAAAAAATCTGCAGGACGATATAACTACTACTGAGCATATTGCTTATCATGCTTTTCAGAAATGGGAGAATAATGGGTTGATAAATAACCAGCCATTGATAAATGTGTGTTGGCTTTTTAAAAATGAGACTTTATTGGAGTAACTGTGAAATCAAGAAGGAGAAGAAGATTTTGATTGAGATGTCAGAAATTAAAGTATAATACTCATGTATTAATCCTATAAATGATCTCCCTTTCTCTTGGAAGTAATGGTGCAGAGGACACAGTCAATGATAATCCTTTACTGTTTCAGGGATAATCCTTTACAGCCTCTAGAGGCTGGAGGGCCAGATCAGAGTCAAGTGCTAAAACAAAACATTTTGAATACTCTTCCATTGGGACTGTAACACTTAGGATACAGTGGAACATAACAGTGCCTTGATCCTAAGGATACATTGTTTATCTCACTAGAAGCTGAAGGCATGTGTTCCCTATGGCATTAATTCTTTCCACCTTGGCAGAACTGTCCCTGGTGGTCAGCGTCTCCTGGATTCTCTTCCCTGTCGGAGTTCCAAGATGGCTGTCGCTGATGCTAAGCATCATTTCTCACAAGAACATGCGTGGCAGGAAGCAGCCTGGTTGGGCGGTAAGAGATTCTGCTCGTGACTAGGGTGGGATGTGAGGCTCCCTGGCCTCTGTGGTTGGAGGCCGGCCAGGCAGGAGGGAGAGGGAGAGCCTGGTGTCCACCATTTCTACAGTGTGTGTTACAGAGACCTCCGGAAGGAGGCATGCTTTGGAGAACAGTGCGATACACCATGATGGTGTGAATGAAAATGGTAACTGGGTTAGCAAAGCTGTTCTGTTAAATATGTCTCATGATTTCCTTTTTCTGCCACTGCTCTGCCTCTAACAAGTATCTCGCCTCCTCTTGGTACCTCCTGATCCATCACCCTTAGAGTGTACAATCCTTCTCCTGAAGGATGTTTGGTGATTTTGTCTGGCTCCAGTATTTCCTGGTTTCCTTTAATGCTTGTTGAAGAAACTTTGATATAGTATGTATGAGGTCTCGTGTAATAAGGGACTGCATCTCTATCCACCTACCAGCTCGGCGTGCCCAGGGAAAGCTGCTGGTGCAGAGCCCAGCTGGCTGGATTGTCCAGCCCTGAAATCGGGCCACAGATTAGATACATCACTTGGGAAGAGAAAACCTTCACTTTCCTCCTTAGTGAGGAAATTTTTTTGAGTGCCTTCATTTCCGCATTAGGACTTCATTACCTCTTTCTGAGATATAGTCACAGTCTTCAGAGATCACACTCACCCATCCTCCCTGCCTTGACACGATACTGCAAAAATCTACCAAAATAACTCAAGAGCAAAGATTATCAAATACCTTAAATGGCCTCCCATGTCTACAAGAGTAAATGGAATCTTTTCTGGCACTGACATCTTTTCCACACTTTGGCTCCAATACACAATTGCAGCCTTACCTCCCATCATGCTCCAGGCCACCTGGTCTCACCACCCCTTCCTGTCACCTGTCATTGTCCATCTGTTCCTTTGTCTTGGTTCCTGGAATAATATCCACCATGACTATGAAAAAATCCTTCCCATCGCAAGTGGGAGACTGCCATTTTTCTATGTCCAACATGCATTGCCATTTTTCAGAGGATAATACCCTAATTCTGGTTTTGGGAATGCTCAGCTATTTGCCATTTGGGTGATGAGCGATCATGGTGAGGCCGCTACCCTGGCAACAGGTGGTGTGGGGCCCAAGGCAGACTTGGGGACTCTCCCAAGTGTCTGTTCAGCGGGTGGCACCAGGGACAAACCATGTTCCCCACTGAGGTGAATCATCCCAATGGCAGTGCCCTGATGTGATGCTGTTGATTTCCCTTTCACGCCTGACGACTGAGCCCAGCTGCTGGCCGCCTCCTGGCTGCCTCACCCACCTCCAGACCTCACCTTCTGTCAGCTTTGTTAGCCAGAGGAGATTTTCATTTCATGCAAGCAAAGGCTCTGATCTCCTACCTCACAGGCCGAGTCCTAGGTCACTTCTTGGAGTGACTCCCTTACTATTCTGCACAGACATGCCTGCGTTCCCGCTCTGCACGGTTTTTCTTCGTGAGGCTACTTTTGCTTCCTCATTGTGGTGCTTGCTTGTGCACTTTGTTCATGTTTTCTGGCAGGATGTGACGTGTGTCTGTCAAAGATGGAAACCACGTCTCGGTCACTTCTGATCCAAAGCACCTGGTCACCACCATCGGTGCTCCGGAGCTCATGGCAGAGGGATGAATAAGGACAGCTTTTGCCAAGACTCTTGTGTTTTGATACATTACCTCACAAGCGTATTTATTTCCTGAACGCACCGTGCCTTGACAAAGTGTGCATATCGGTATGTACATGGCTGCTGCAATCAATTAACAGAACTTAGTGGCTTAAAACAACACACCTTACAGTGAGGAGGCCGGAAGTCGAAGATCAGCTTCAGTGGGCTAACGTCGCTGTGTCAGTAGGGCTGGTTTCTTCTGGAGGCTCGAGGGGAAAATCATTTCCCAGACTCCTCAGCTTTGGTGGCTGCATTCTGTCTCATGACCCCTTCTTCACCTCACCCCAACCTCCCGTTCAGTCACCAAGTCTCCTTCTTTCTTTTCTGACCTACTTGTCTCCCTTCGACAAGAAGCCTTGTGATTGTGTTGGGTCCGTCTGCAGAATCCAAACGAATCTCTGTATCTCCGGATGCTTCACTTAATCGCACCTGCCAAGCTTTGTTTAATATGTAAGGTCATATTTACAGGTTCTGAAGGTGGGACCTGGTTATCTTTGGGCACCAGCATTCGGCTGCCCCAGGTGGGGGAGTGGGGCCGGACGGATGACATGCATAGGAGGAGAAGGGGTCTGGGATCCAGGGAGAAGCAGACAGAAACCTAAAGCACGCTGCTAGAGGCTGCCACACACGTTTCCACTTGTACTCTTTTGACAAGAGCTTGGAATCATGGCCACGGCATGGCCATAATGTGAGTACTGTCATTATCATCATTTTACAGATGTCAAAACTCAGGCACAAAGAACTTAAGTAAGGTGCCTGAGATCATAGAACTAGTACTCCACATTGCTTCAATGTGAGTGACTTCTCTGATGAGTCTTCAGGGCTTGTCCTGCTGTTCTGCAAATCATCAAATTCTGTGTCAACAAGCTGAGATCTCTTATGAGCAGAGAGCCTGTTATTTATTTATTTATTTATTTATTTATTTTTAATTATTTTATTTATTTATTTGACAGAGAGAGGTACAGTGAGAGAGGGAACACAAGCAGGGGGAGTGAGGGAGGGAGAAGCAGGCCTCCCTCGGAGGAGGGAGCCTGATGTGGGGCTCGATCCCAGGACCCCGGGATCACGACCCGAGCCGGAGGCAGACGCTTAATGACTGAGCCACCCAGGGGTCCCTGTTATTTACTTTCTCATCCTGTTGCCTAGCTCTGTGTGTGCCCACTCATATCCTGAGAAGTGGTTCCGATGTTACCGTCAGGAAGACAATCCCTTCTCTCCAAAACAATGGCTTCCCAACCACCCCACTGTGCAGAAGGCAGACATCAAGGCTGGGTTTATTGTCGCCATCTTGGATCATGAGGCTTGGAATCAAACCTTTGGGCTGCAGGGCATCAAATGTGAAGGAACCTGAGGACTTTATAGGGTGGAGTTGCTCTACGAGCCCAGGGTCACCTGCTTTGGGGGCATTTATATGTGAGAGAAATAGCTGTCTTTTTAAAGCCATTTAAATTGGGTCTCTCTTCCTGGCAGAGGAGCCCGATCCTAACTGTCATGGAGGATAGTTTGGAATAGGTGGGTGGGTGACGAAGGGAACTGGAACTAGGCTGTGAGGTGTTTTGTTTTTGTTGTTTTCGTTTGTTTGTTTGTTTCCATCTGGAAGAGTTTTTATTTTAACGGACCACCAATAATGTTTTCAGGATTGGCTCAGAATCAGAGCTTGATTAGATTTTTCAGGGAAGACAACTTTGGGGCCACTTCAGAAGAGGGGCAGTCACACTGGGTGTGGGACTGAGCAGGCACAAGTGGGAGACCTGAGGGCTGGGGCCCCCACAACGTTCACGTGGAGAGAAGACACAGTCCAGAGCCCAGTGATTTCTGAGGTAGAAACACAGGATTAGAGAACTAGTAACTGAGAGAGGTAAAGGAGAAAGGGCAGGTAACCGTGTGGTTGAGGCTTACACTGCAGGCAGTAGGGAAGAGCTGGAGAGAGGCCGGCCGGGCAGGAAGGAGGGACTGGCATTGGGCAGGCTCCTTTTCTCACTGCAGGGGCTCCTGTGGCTGAATTGTGTTCCCTTTAAGTTCATATGTTGAATACCCTCAAAATGTGACTCTATTTGGAGGTAGAGCCTTTAAAGAGGCAATTAGGATAAAATGAGGTCACTAGAGTAGACCCAAACTCCATCTGACTGGTGTCCTTGTAAGAGGAGATTAGGACGCAGACACACACATAGAGGAGAGCATCGAGGACACATCTCTCTGCAAGCCGAGGACAGAGGCCTCAGGAGAAACCAACCTTGTCAGCACCCTGGTCTCAGACTTCCAGCCAACAGAATGGTGAGGATGTAAATGTCTATGGTTTAAGCCACGCCGTCTCTGACACGCTGTGCCCTCCCCCCAAATTCCTATGTTGAAGCCCAATACCCAATGTGCTGTAATTGGGGGTGAGGCCTTTGGGAGGTGATTAGACCACGAATAAGATTAATGCCCTTTTAAAGCAGACCCCAGAGAGCCCCCTTGCCTGTCTGGCATGTCAGGACACAGCAAAAAGGTAGCCGTCCCGGATCCGGGAATCCACTCATCGCCAGACGCCAAATCTGCTGGCACCTTTTGACCTTGGACGTCTAGCCTCCAGAAGTATGAGAAATGAATTTCTGTTGTTTATAAGCCACGAGCCGATGGTATTTTGGTAAAGCAGCCAGGCAGACTAAGGCAGCTAGCTAACTAATCCAGGGCCATAGTGCGTTCTGCAGAGAAACTCAGTCAAAGCCCAGTAGCTCCACTAGCTGAACTGGGAAACATCACAGAGACAGTTTGAGGAAGGTCGTTGAAAAGACACAAACTCTGATTGACCGGTGAGTCAGGCCCAGGCACTTGGAGGCTCCTTGGCCTCCCCGCTCCCCATCCTTGGAATGTGGGTTCTGCCTGCCTTTCCTGTTCCCAAAGGTGGCTCCAAAGACACAGCCTTAAGACCCTGATGTGGTGTTGAAAACACCTGCACAGGGTACATGACTGAATCCAGTTAAGACTTCTTCAAAACTTTTAGGGTTTGGTGGGTGGGTGTAGGGATCCTCATTCCTGTTGCTGCCCAAGACAAGCCTCATATGTCAGTTCCCTTTGCTTTTTAAAACTGCCACTTGCCAACCAGGACTGACCTGCTTCTGTCTGAAGTCCCCAGCCCGGTTTCAGATTACACTCGGGAAGCTCCCAAGGAGCTTGCAAACTCACTGACGGGGAGGGACGGCCCAGCTCTGTGGCCACCAGGATGCAAGAATCTCTCCAGTGTCATGTCACATGTCCTTGGTTCAGGAACCCAAGGATTTCCAGAACCTTGGTCAGGGTTGATGCACATTTGGTTTGGACTCAGCCTACAGGTAAAATTCCCACAGCCTGTGGGGTCTGTATGGGTTTCATGTCCAGTAAGTATAAAATGCTTTTCTGTGTTTCTTTGTGTATCTAGAAATTAATAAAGATTGACAATGCTTGTGATGGAACGTGAGTAACAGGCATTGCTCAAAATCGTATCATCCATATGAAATGAATTTTTAAAATTCATTTTTAAATGAATATTTAAAAAGTGTGTGCATAACCCTGTAAGACTGTATTTTAAGTTTTCTGCAATTTCTCTTATAATTGTTTCCCGGGGGTTTAGGTGGGTGATGCTTTTGCCAACACTTCTAGAAGAGTCTACAGTTACAAAAGCATACAAAATTCAAAGCACTATTTAAATATAAGTTGATATATTTTTAAAAATTCAGTACATATAAATATGTGAGTGTTAAGAAGGAGATTGGGAAGAAAAAGAGACCACCTTGATGGGAAAGCAAATACCATCTGTGCCCTGCAGAGTCTTACCTCTTCATAAATTATCAGGCCAGACTCCTGGATTTTTACTCAGTTTTTGATTTGTGGCTCATATGTCATCCTTTGCTCCTTTCATGAGTTCGTAAGAAAGGATGTAAAACCATGCTTCCTTCGACACAATTTCTCCAACAAGGAGGTCGGGGACAGTTTTAATAAACACACATTCAGGTCAGTGAGCTGCTTCTGGTGCACTCAGCACGGCCAGGAATACACGCGTCTCTCCTGCAGTATTGACAGTAGGATAGGAGGTACCAGAGTCAGGTCTGAACGAGCGTCCTGATTCTGGAAACATCTTTAAATACTTACTAGGTCTGAATCTCTTAAGGGTTCCACTTACAGTCATGCAGTACAATTAATACCCATTCTGCTGATGATAGAGACAAACAGAAAATAGGCGAGCTCTCAAGTTCTTCCTGGACAGTGTACCTCTCCAGCCTTTGCTGGTAGGGTATCTTACTGGTAAATGACTTAAGCAAATGTGTCCGATATCTGATCCCTTTCTTCTCATTACCTCTTCATGTCTGTCAGTGAAAGCACGTCTGGTCAGCTTGCCAAACATTGGTGGATAAAACAACGGAACAAAACCAAAGTGCTCTGCATGCTATCAGCAGTAACTTTTTCAGTGCAGACCCTGTGTCAGATAGCATTCTGCATACTTGCCATATGCTTTATGTTCACCAGAGTTCAGTGAAGAAAGTATGAGTAGATCCATTTCACAGAAAGAGACAGGATGAAATAATTGGCAAATACACACTCTGAGTCACTACGCCTCCCCACTTGGCACTGAGTCTAACTGAGGATGGGGTGCTGAGGAACTGAGGGGCTAGTGGATATTGTGCCGCCATGATGGAATCCCATGTAACTATGTGTTTAATTAACCTTCTCTCCACTAGACTTGGGCCCCATCATGAGTGATCTTTTCACCACTGTGTCCCCCACATATGATAGGAGCTCTGGGACCTAGAAAGGCTCAAGCCATATGAAGAATGAATGCATGTGTGAGTTTTCAATTCTCCTAACACCTCTACTGAGAAGATTGACTTTAATAGCCATCTCTTCCATGGAATGAGTCAAAATACATTTATTCTTCTGTCCTGCTCTGCTTTACTCTTATTTTCTCAACTCCATACCACAGTTGGCTGTTCTGTCTCCTTTATTCCAAGGGACCTGCCTTCCCATCTTGGCTTACAAGTTGCTGTAACATTTGGGAGAGAGGAGAGTGTCTCCCATCTGCTTTCAAGCCACCCAGTTGTCTGCAGCACCTCGAGTATCTGTTCCATGACTGGCCCCAACCCTGTTTGAAAGGTTGTGAGCCACCATCTTTGTGACATGTCATGCAATCTTCAGATTTCAATCTCTCTTGTGTGACGTGGTCTCCTGAAATTGGACACTGAAGCTCCTGGACATTCCAGGTGGACACACATCAGGCCCCACTGAGCTCTTCTTGCCCATGAGAGTAGCAGGCATGGCCCATTTGGGGCCCAGTGTCCAGAGGGTCATTGGTGGTAAAATAGACATGTTTTCTATGGACAAACTCTGATGCAGCAGGAGAACTGACCATGGCAAGAAAGAGGAGCCCCTCCCTAAAAGTCCCGCGTTGGTGATGGATAGCCCATCTCGCAAGCTGAGGATTCATCAGGAAACAGAGCAGTGTCTTCTTATTCTTCCTCCACTTCCAGCTCCTACTCCACAGACTCCCTGGGGAAACACCTGCACCAGCAGTCTCTGAAATCCTGTGTCATGTGTCTCTGTAACAAGGAGCAATGCTAACCTTACAATGTAAAATTGAGTGGCATTAGTTCAAGATTCAGATTTAAGCCTGCTTACTGCCATTTTACTCATTTTGTAATGGAGAAGGTATGTTTCTACCAACCAACCATCTTTGCCAATGTTACTGGAAAATACAGAAAGTTCTGTAAGGCTAAAGAGAATAAGGCCAAGAGATAATAATATCTTTCCTTTTAGACACAAAAGACTGTGAAATCAACCCAATTGCTAATTGGGGATTTATTTTTTTCCGAGTTCTGTTATAAATAAGCAGGTGAATTAGATACAAGGTATCACTGTGTAAGCCACTTGCTGCAAGAGCCCTGGAGGAACCCACAGTGGATAGAAGTTTGGTTACACAGTTACACTGGAGAAGCCTAATGACTAAATGACATAACTATAACATTTGCAGTGATAAAATAGGACTCTTCCCATTTGGAAATCATGCATTTGTTACAGTTTTGTACCTTTTGCTTTAAATATTCTTCAGGGGATCACATCTGTTCTTTGGGATGTTGGTCTTGTTTAGAGCCCCCTGCCTCCCGTGTATGTAGCCTTAAAAAGCGCTGTCCCTGTGGCTTACTGAGGTCCAGTGCTGTTAGGTGTGGTTATTTAATTCCTTAATTTCCCTGCCCCTTTTCTTAAGGGTTCCTCTAGTTTAGCATCCTTAAGCAACCGGGTTAATAAGATATTTTGCCCTTGCAGATTACTGGTATTATAAGAAGCAATTCTCTCTCCTCCGTGGGGTTAATGTCCTCCGTCAGCTTTCACATAAGGGTAGGAAATGCGGGGGTGCTAGCAGAGATCAGCCTCTGCTCGATCTAGGTAAAGCATTAAAACTACTTGTGAGGCCTTCTCTTGTTTTCTTTCTATGTTTCTTCAAAGTTGATCTGGCGTCGGCACAGTCTGAGTCAGCTCCCAAGCTCCCCTTAAATCTTTGCAGAGATGTCCCGGGGTCAGGGCAGGCCTCTGGAGCCTGTGACCCTGGCATTGCACAGGGTCCCATATGCAGAAGGACCCCGAGCTAGTTTAATGCTCTGCCATTGTTGGCTTGAGTTTTAACAATTTTTTTAAAAAGATTTTATCTATTTATTTGACAGAGAGAGACATCGAGAGAGGGAACACAAGCAGGGGGAGAGGCAGAGGGAGAAGCAGGCTTCCTGCTGAGAAGGGAGCCCAATACAGGACTCGATCCCAGGACCCTGGGATCATGACCTGAGCCGAAGGCAGACGCTTAATGACTGAGCCACCCAGGTGCCCCCAGTCTTAACAATTTTTAAAGAAGGGATTCTGCATTTTCATTTTCCTCTGGGCCCCACAGATTCTGTAGCTGGTTCTGCCTGGAGTCCGGGCCCAGGCAAACTCCTGAAGCTTGGAGTTAGTCCTAATCATTTCTTCCATCTGACTTTGCAGGAATCTTGGAGTTTCTCAGCGGCTTCCCCTCTGGAACTCACGTCTTGCTTTCTCTGGATTTCCATCTTCTTTGGGTGGCACGAGCTGGGAGGGTTGCACTCAGAAGAGTCTCAGGAATGGGCTTACTGGCTAAGGTGGTGACATCTCCCCTGTGTGATGCCTGAGCCTGGAAAGACCTTATGACTAATGGGGACTAATTCTGGAACTTCAGATGTCCCACACGAATCCCATGGCATTTTGTTAGGAGGAAAATGTGCGACCCACATTAGTAACTGACAAGGTATTTAACAAGTACCTGCTGGGTCAGTACCACGCCCTCACTGTGTACTTTCTCCCCTGGTCTCTCTTCCTCTTGCCCCCATGTTCAGCCCACCCGGCATGCTAGTGAGCTCATGGACTACTTAAAATAAATAAATAAAATGCTCCGTGATCAAGCTACTCGGCAGACTCGGAAGTGAGTCCATGGCTACACTAACTTCAGGGAGAAATCAGGAGAGGAGCTCTGGCTGGAAAGTGCAGGACCAATCCACACCTCAGAGCCGCAGCCAGATACCTGCCAGGGGATCTGGCCCTAAAATGAGTGTCTCTACAGGCTTTTTTTTTTTTTAGGGTACAGTATCCTTTTTTTTTAAGATTCTATTTATTTATTTGAGAGAGAGAGAATGAGAGACAGAGAGCACGAGAGGGAAGAGGGTCAGAGGGAGAAGCAGACTCCCCGCCGAGCAGGGAGCCCGATGCGGGACTCGATTCCGGGACTCCAGGACCATGACCCGAGCCGAAGGCAATCGCCCAACCAACTGAGCCACCCAGGCGCCCTCTACAGGCTTTTGAATCAATTACTTTAAATTATTTTTCTTAGCTCCTGGCAAATGTTTGGAAGTGCTGGTGTCTCTTCCTCTGCCCATTTAGGAATCCTCCCCATGCTGCTTCTGCTCTGACTCAGTTTCTCTTTTCCTTTAGTTGCCACCTTCCATCTCTCCTTCCTCTTGGCTTCCTGGTAAAAAGTTGTCCCTTTCATATGTGAGGGGGGAGGATGTGCCTACTCTCCATCCTCCTTCGTCTGCTTGTAAATGTGGCTTTGGGCATCTTGCTGGGATGCTTGGTTAGAGTCTCTCACATTCTGCAGATGCATCCTATGAAAATGTTCATGTATTCCTAAGGCTCTTGTATCCCTTGGGACAGATGTGCTTGCTTTGGAACTCGCACCTGGGACTGGAAATTATTTTCAATTTGCTTCTTATAGCATACCCACATGGCTGTTGCATCTTGGTCAAGACGTATTCCTCTCTCAGCACCGGCCTTGAGAAAGCGCTCACGTCTGGCCTGGTTTCTAGTTATGACCTATTTCTATTAACTCGGGAGAAAGATCCTGTCCAGATGATGTCAGTGCTTTAGGAAAGGAAATCTGAACCAAAGAATGCTTTCTGCAGGTTCAGATCATAATATTCAAAGCAGAAACACGTCATCTCCATGCCCCTACATTTAAATACGGTGCAGTTTCCCAAGGAAACTCCATGTTCTTACCTTAACATTTACAACTCTGTACAATCATCTCAGATTGTCTGATGTCTGATAAAATAGTCTACTTCAGCTCCAGTAATGAGTCCTTCATTTATAGGGATTAATTTTTAATGCTAAAGATTAATATAAGAACCTGGTTAAACATTTACCAGGAGCCAAGAAAAATAACTTAAAATAATTGAATCAAAAGCCTGTAGAGATACTCATTTCAGGGCCAGATCCCCTGGCAGGTATCTGGCCACTGCTCTGAGGTGTGGATTGGTCCTGCACACATGGGGTAGATCATCACAGTGAGAACATGCTTTAAAGGGCAGTAAAATCCTACACCCAGAGGTCTGTTTCACTGAGCTGCTGGGGATGTTACTGGTGTCTTCTCTTAAAATTTCTGCAGTTACGTGCTAATTGTTTTACCCGTGCAATACATTTTTTTTTATTTTATTATGCTATGTTAGTCACCATACAATACATTATTAGTTTTTGATGTAGTGATCCACGATTCATTGTTTTTGTATATGGCCAAGATACATGATTATTTTTAAAAAGAAAAAAAATACTGAAGTGTGTGGAGTTTGGTTCTACCTTTGTAACAATTTTGAAAAGAAAAAAATTACATAGATGTGATTTTGCATGAAATATTTTTCAGCGTGGAGAGACATTAGAAACCTAGCAGTGGTTAATTTTATGAAGAAATGTGACATGGGGTTTTATTTTATTAACTATAGTTTTTTGAACTATTTAGAATTGTAATTATTAGCACAGGTAGCTTTTTTATTAACATCAATATGGTTACTTAATATATCCATCCAGGTCTTCGTAATGCTGATATAGCCCTAACTTCTCAAGGGTGTCATAGTGAAAAGTATATTTCACTTTTTTCACAGGCCATATTCCATGTGGATTGGCAGGAGGTCTTGGCCCTCACCATGGAGGCTCTGCCATATGACCACACGGCCCTCTCATCCTGATGGCAGAAGGAGAGAGTGGAGACTAGACTCAGCACAGGCTCCTCGCTGTATAGCCAGGAAGCAGTCAGGAAGCATGCCACACCTGCTCAAATTTCAAAGGCCAGTGCTAGTTCCAAGACCAGTTGCAAGGAGGGCTGAGAATTATAACTGTCCTTTAAATAACCCCAAACCTTAGAAACATCACTATGTTAGATACATATATACTGTTTCTGAGAGTTCAACAGCTGGTATAAAAATGTTTCTCAGGAGCGCCTGGGATAAGCCATGGCATTTGCTGCTCATGGCTGTGCAACTCTTTTATGGGTTATGTCCTCGTTGGGGATACTGTCATTTCAGATGTGACTCCTCATGGCTACAAAATGGCTGCCACCTCTCTTGGGATCAAGTTCTCATGCTGCTACATTAAAAGGTAGGAAAAGAAGGTGTTTTACTTACCAGTCTCCATCTGCAAATTAATAGAGGTTAGGTTTAACTGCACGCATCTAAATTTCACAGTGGCTTAAATACACAGGAAAAAAGGTTATCGTGTTGTTGGAAGCAGGGATGTTCTTACATTTTCATGACTCTATCAGAGTCCCAGATTTCTTCTGTTATTATGCTCTGGTATCCCTAACGGGTTGCCCTGGATTGCATGGTCTATGGTGGTCATTGGAGGTTCAGTAGTTATACATCAGCTTTCATAGAAGCAGGGAGAAGAAAAGAGATTAATAGGAGAGAAATAGGTCTACACATGTTATCTTTTGAGGAAGATTCCCAGGAGCTTCCACTGACTCTTTGCTTCCTTATCATTTTCCAGAACCCAGTGATACCATCCTACCTAGCTGGGAATACATTTATAAAACTACATAATACCATAATGTCTTTGCAGTCTGCTCAAAAATATTACTTCTATTTCCTACTTTCAAACTTTAAGCTGGCCTTTAATTTTTGTAATATTTGGTGAAGCTGATTCCAGAGTTTTGCCTCTGTCTTCTAATACTAGTACTTCTTAACAAATACAGGTTTTGAAAAAGAAATTCTAAAGATTTTCAATAATGAAGAATATACAAATTAATTCAAAAACTGTTTTTGGCAAAGGATTATCTATATTTCAAGCTATATCACATGTTGCAAACAGAAGACAATTTCAAATGCCATATGGTTTGTGGAAGGATTACACTTGAAGGTCACATCATGTCCTTTGTTTATCCAGGCTTCTATGCTGCTCTCAGTAGTATCATATTAAAATGTAATAATGAGATTCTCAATCATGGTATACTCAATAGTATGATATTTTTCACAGAAGATAGAGTGGTTTAAATAAATGGCTTTGGTAACTTCAAAGGAAATACTATGTAGAGCCAAAGCAATTAACTCTGAAATTTCTGATAATCCAATCGTAGTCATATCAGCTAAATATTTACTGAATATTGTGAAGACAGCATCAATATACAGATAACAAATGACGACAGTAGAAAAGCTCCAGTTCATTGACTTCATGTCTCCAAGGAACCTCTACTTTTTTTGTTTTTTGTTTTTGTTTGTTTTTTGTTTTTAGCTTGCAATGTTAAGGTAGCTGCAATCAGCCTTCCAACATATGTCTAAGATATTTGTTTTTCTCCTGGACTTTTCACCTTATTCCACTGAGGAGCAAAGAGGTAAAGAAGGTAAAACCTGACAGATGTATGACATTACATGTACACTAGTTTTTAAAATGTTGAGCCCAATTAAATATAGTTATTGACTGGCTCCAGGGTCCTGGGTCCTAAAGATTTTCCAGCCATGCATTTCTAATAGGATCAGGACAATTTTTTTTATGTTAGTTTTCAAAACAAAATTATGCATAACAGAGAATGGTTTATCCTATAAAGTGTCCCCATTATGTTTTACTTTTGATCATGAAAAATAATGGAAATTTAATGTAGGTAACTCTTCCCAGATGTTTCTTTTCCAGTGGTTTTCACTGAATAGAATTTGGACTTTTTAGAGTAGGCAGTTGAATGTCATCATAGCCGCCACAGGTTGGACCTTGAGAAACTAATAATTCCAACCAATCAGTTGGAACAAGAGAAGCTTATCAGAAGACTTTACTGGTTGCTACCCAAGAGACTGGGCTACATGAACCCAGGAGGAATGGTGGAGGCAGCTGGCCATCATTTCAAAACTCCTACTAAGACAACAGTAGGCAACTGATCGCCATTGGTAGTGGCTAATAGCATTTGGTGAGCAGCTGATGGTTATCTATGCAGTGGACATATCAGACAACGCTGAAACATGCTCATTAATTGTCATATGACTAAAGTGGGACACAGAAAAATCATTTGTCTCCTGATAATGATGCAGCTGAGAAGCACTGATGGGACAGAAGCTTGGGGTCATTACTCCCTGAACCACAGGGATTGAAAATAGGGAAGGGGGGGGTCTTGTGCGGTATGCATGCCAGACATGACCCGGGACTGCTGTCTCTCTAAAAGCATATTTTGTTGGGAGTGGGGGAGCTTCCTGTTGTGTTGAACCCACAGAGCCATGATGTAAATGATGAAAATAAGATGGGCTCAGGCAGGTATAATCATAGCCAAGTTAGTAGAAATTATGAGAAAACGCAAATGCTAAACTCTTGCAATTGAACTTTAGAGATAACAAAACTTTAGTCATCAAAAGACTGTAATTTTTTTTTCAAAAATATGTCTATTTTACATTTAAACCATGTAAGGGATAGAAGCAGAGAATGAGAAAGGTTCTTAGGGTTGCAACAGACTGGGTCTCCCTTGGATTTCTTAAATTGAAGGAGAGGGGTAGGACATGTGGTCGGGGGTTAGTGGTGGTGGTGATCCTAAGACGAGGTGAGGAATTAAGAAACCTTATCTCGTGCCCAGACCTCATGGAAAGCCCCCACAAAGTTGCCTAAACCTATTCTCTGAAACACGGGCTGGTTGCGCAGACAGACCACTGAGCACAGAGGAACGCGGTTCATGACTCAGATCCCCCTCAGTCCCTTCCTAAAATCCACTGGGGGCTCCCTTCCACCCAGGACGGAATGCACATGATCAGCCCGATCTCAGCACATTGGCCTCTCTTCACTCTGCGCTGGGCAAGTGCACTTTCTCCGCCTAGCACCCGCAGCGTGGGGTGGGGGCTCCTGCACTTGGGCTCTTTCTGCTTGGAAGCTGCTTCCCAAGTCAGCGGGAGGCCCCACACTCTAGGCCTCGTTTCCTGGACCTCCTCCTCAGAGATCCTGGCTACTCCTGCTAAAAACTCTCCTTTCCTTGCTTTCTCACCATTACCCATTTTACGCCTAGCACTCCTCTCCTCTAGAGTTACCAGTGAGATTTTCTTTTCCATGAACCTGAACCAGTGTAATCTGTCAATGCAGAGACAACTTGAGTGGGGGGAAAAAGAAAAAAAAAAAAGATGAGAACGATCGATGAAGGAGCAGGGCAGGCTGCCCTCATGCTGCTGGTTAGATAGCAGGACCACGGTGGAGATTGTGCATTTAGCTAACAGGAGTAAATGAAACTTGTTACGTGCACTACAGCGGCTCCTTGTGAGTGGCATCTGGGTAGATCTCTAAACTGTAAAGCATAAAGTGAAAGATGTGATCAGAAATAAGAGTTCTGCAGTAATCAAGAGGGAAAAGTAGTAACAGCCATCATGTCCCGTGAAGGTTAGATTTAATAAAAACCTGCATGTGCACAGTCATAGTTAGCTTTTATGGTTATATATTTATAGCTACTAAAAACATTATCAAGTAATTTCCCAAAGAAAAACAACCTTGTTTCAGGGAGTCTGAAATGCTCTCCAAACCCATTTCAAGCCACTGATTTTATCATTTTATCTGTGTAACTTTTTATTCTGCTATGATTTCAAATTTACAGAAAAATTTCAAGATTCATGCAAGGAACTTCAGTACAAATTCAGTGTGGAGGTTCCTCAAAAAGTTAAAAATAGAGCTACCCTATGACCCAGCAATTGCACTGCTAGGTGTTTACCCCAAAGATACAAATGTAGGGATCCGAAGGGGCACCTGCACCCCAATGTTCATAGCAGCAATGTCCACAATAGCCAAACTGTGGAAGGAGCCAAGATGCCCTTCGATATGGATAAAGAAGATGTGGTCCATATCTACAATGGAATATGACTCAGCCATCAGAAAGCACGAATGCCCAACTTTTACATCCACATGGATGGGACTGGAGGAGATGATGCTCAGTGAAATAAGTCAAGCAGAGAAAGTCAATTATCATATGGTTTCACTTATTTGTGGAACATGAGGAATAGCAGGGAGGACGTTAGGAGAAGGAAGGGAAACATGAAGGGGGGGAATCGGAGGGAGAGAGGAACCGTGAGAGACTATGGACTCTGAGAAACAAACTGAGGGTTTCAGAGGGGAGGGGGGTGGGGGGATGGGTTAGCCCGGTGATGGGTATTAAGGAGGGCACGTGTTGTGATGAGCACTGGGTGTTGTATGCAAACAACGAATCATGGATCACTACATCAGAATCTAATAATGTAATGTATGGTGACTAACATAACATAATAAAGTATGTATAGATACATAAAAATCCTATCATATGTATAGATACATAAAAAATGTATCTATACATCTATACGTATGTATAGATACATAAAAAAATTTATTTTTTGGAACCACTTGCAAGTGATTTGGAGACCTCTACGTTCCCTTACTGAGCACCCCCACTTGTCATGATTGCCGGCCTGGCAGGGTCCCCCAAACCTGATTCCCGAAGGGTCCAGGCCATCCACAGTCCCGCCTGACTGGATGGTCACAGGTTTCTGCGGATTTTATTCACAGTCCGTAAGAATACTGGAAGACGCCCTAGATGATCAGCATTGCAGACATTCTCCTCCCTTCCTGCCTCACATATTAGTAACCCACCTGCCTTCTGCTTCATAGTCAGGACATCACTCCAGCCAGCACAGCACGAGTCCCTTCTTCGACACTTGATTCAGAGGCGAGAGGAGCTCAAAGCGCCCAGGAGACGGTCTCAACTTCCAGTGCAATGGACTTATTTTTTGGGTCCTCTCGTGAAATCATATTTCCCTTTGGA
Source organism: Callorhinus ursinus (assembly GCF_003265705.2). Classification (NCBI taxonomy): domain Eukaryota; kingdom Metazoa; phylum Chordata; class Mammalia; order Carnivora; family Otariidae; genus Callorhinus; species Callorhinus ursinus. The sequence goes on along the minus strand of NW_027397065.1, from coordinate 86,731,683 downwards.
CTTAAGACCTCTAGACCAGCAGAACCTAAAACCATAGCAAATCAGTCAAATAAACCAATATCAAAGTCAAATTAAGGAGCACTTCTTTCTATACAAGGGAAAGTATGCTGATACCTAATGGTAATGACATGCTCAGGCCAGTGGACCCAAAGAAAGGCAGCTGTGAGTTGCAAAAAGCTACATGTTAAGCAGTGATTAAAATTAGTGGCTGCCCTTTCTAGACAGAGAAATCAATACCAATGAATGTAAGATTTGCCTTCCAGGGAAGAGACAAATGGTTCAGACCGCTGCAGTGGACGTCCTCCAGATGACTACACTGAACTGCAAAGGGACCACATGTGGGGCCTACTGTATTCTTTTTGATGCTTGTGCCCCAGAGGCAATCTTTAGAGCTCCACATGAACAAAGTCAATCTGGAAACCCAGTGAATATGCTACAGGGGATTTTAAAAGATTAGAGCTCTGTTGTTCCTAATTTTTAATCTGTCCATTCACTTTCGTTTTTAGCAGAAACTTGTGTGTTTCTATTTACCAGATAGAGTAGCCAAAAATGATTGAAACTTGAGTAGCAACAGTACTTCCTGAATTAAAAATGAGTAAAGCTTGTGGTGCTGGGGTGGCTCAGTCCATTAAGCGTCTAAACCTGGATCTCAGCTTGGGTCTTGATCTCAGGGTCATGAGTTTGAGCCCTGCCTTGGGCTCCATGCTGGGTGTGGAGCCTACTTTAAAAAACAAAATGAGGGCTCCTGGGTAGCTCATTTGGTTAAGCGACTGCCTTCGGCTCGGGTCATGATCCCGGAGTCCTGGGATCGAGTGCCGCATCGGGCTCCGGGCTCAGCGGGGAGCCTGCTTCTCCCTCTGACCCTCTCCCCTCTCAAGCTGTTTCTCTCTCTCTCTTTCTCTCTCTCAGATAAATAAATAAAATCTTTAAAAAAATAAAAAACAAAACGAAAAATCAAAACTTTGGAGCACCTGGGTGGCTCAGTCAGTTAAGCATCCAACTCTTGATTTTGGCTCAGGTCGTGATTTCAGGGTCCTGGGATTGAGCCCTGTGTCAGGTTCCTCACTCAGCACTGTGTCTGCTTGAGAGTCTCCCCCTCTTCCTTTGCCCCTCCCCCCTGCTCATTCTCTCTCTCTCTCAAATAAATAAATCTTTAAAAATGAGTAAAGCTTTATTGTCCTACAAAGACAAGGTATCAGTGAACATAATAGTGTGTACTGATAGCCCTGAGAAAGAGATGCAATAATGTATGTGATTTACAAAATATATCCAGAGGTCTTGAGAATTGTTACTTATTAATTGAATTTTTATTTAGATAATGGTAGATTTGCATGCAGTTGATAGAAATCATACATAAACATCCCCTGAGCTCTTTGCCCAGTTCCTTCCAGCGGTAATCATCTTGCAAATTTGGCTGTGTAAACCATTGCAACCAAGGTATTAACACTGATATAACTCACTGATCTTATTCGGTTTTTCTCGATTTTATAGGTACTCATGTGTGCGTGTGTACGAGTGTGCATGTGCATGTTCATTTTATTTCTATACAATTTAATCATGTGTGTAATTTGTACCACAGTCAAGATTCTAAACAGTTTCATCATCCTGAGGATCTCTCGGGTTGCCCCTAATAATCCCTGCACCATTGTCCCTAACCTGTGACAATAACTGATCTATTCTTTACTTCTAGAATTTTGCCATTTCAAAAACTGAACCTTGAGGGAAGCATGTTAAGTGAAATAAGCCTGTCAGAGAAAGACAAATACTGTAGGTTTCCATCTAGATGAGGTATCTACAGTAGTCAGGTCCATAGAAACAGAAAGTAACACAGTGGTTGCCTGAAACTGAGGAAGGGGAAATAGGCAGCTCTTGTTTAATGGGTATAGAATTTCAGTTTTGCAAGACGAAAAAGTTCTGGAGGTTGGTTGTGCAATAACTTGAATATCCTTAACATTACCCAACTGTACACTTAGAAATGGTTAAGAAAGTGGCGCCTCGGTGGCTCAGTCAGTTGAGCATCCGACTTTTGATTTCGGCTCAGGTCATGATCTCAGGGTCACGAGATCAAGCCCTGCATCAGTCTCCATGCTCAGTGAGGAGTCTGCTTGAGATTCTCCCTCTCCCTCTGCCCCTCCCCCAGCTCTCTCTCTCTCTCTTTTTCTGTCAAATAAATAAATCTTGAAAAAAAGAAGGGGTTAAGATGATAAATTTATGTTGTGTGGTTTTTCTTACCATGATTTAAAAAAAATTTGATGATCAGTTAGCATACTTCTGTGGGTCTGTTCCTGTGTTCTCTATTCTGTTCCATTGACCTATGTGTCTTCCCTCTACCAACACCATGCTGTTGATTGCTATAGCTCTATAAGAAGTCTTGAAATCAGGTAGACTGATTCCTTCCACTTTATTCCTCTTTGTTAAGATGGTTTTAAGTATTCCATGACTCAAAATTGGAAAAAACTAGAGACAAATGTTTTTACTTTTTATATTTACATGATGTCAATACTGTTTTTCTTTGATTGCTCTGTGCGCATTAGCAGAACCTCATGTGCATGAGACACTTAGAAATACTGTGTACGTTTTCCTCCCGCTTCATATCCTCAGTGAAGACGCGTCATATTCATGCACTAGGTTGGCAGCAACCTCAGCTGAGCTGCCTCAAGGAGGAGGGCCTGCAGTGTTCGCATTCTGGGGAGGGCCAGAATCGGAGGAGAGGTGGAAGCTGTGTCTTTGACTCCATCTCCACACAACGACCAGTCAACAGTTTCGGTTTGACTCTTCACAAATGACCTCTCCTGTCTCAGGGCAAACGTAGCAGCACGACTCACAGTGGCCAAGACGTTGAAGCAACTGAAGTGTCTGTCAGAGAATGGATGGATCAAGACAACGTGGAATACCTGTAATGAAATATTGGTGAGCCTTAAAAATAAAGAAAGTGCTGCCATTTGTGGCAATGTGGATAGACCTGGAGGGCGTTGTGCAAAGTGAGGTAAGCCAGACAGAAGAAGACAAATTCCGCCGGGCATCACTCATATGTGGAAGCTAAGACAAAGTCAAACTCACAGAAACAGAGAATAAACGTGGTCGCCAGGGATGCCTGGGTGGCTCAGTTGGTTAAGCATCTGCCTTCAGCTCAGGTCATGGTCCCAGGGTCCTTGGATCGAGCCTCACATCAGGCTCCTTGCTCAGCAGGGATCCTGCTTTTCTCCCTCTGCTTGCTGCTCCCCCCGCTTGTGCTCTTACTGCCCCTCTCTCTGTCAAACAAATAAATAAAATCTTTTAAAAAAAAGTGGTTGCCAGAGGCTAGGGGTGGCGGAGTTAGGGAGAGGTTGGTAAAAGGGAATGTATTCTCAGTTATATGATTAATAAGACAAGAGAATCTAATGTAAAACCTGTTGATGATAGTTGAAACCACCTTATTATATAACTGAAATTTTCTAAACCTTCTCACACATGAAATGGTAAATAGGCAAGGTGATGAGTGTGTTCAGTAACTTAGGTGGGGTTCTTTCACAATGAATACATACATCACATCATCATGTTGTACACTTTACATATCTTGCAATTTTATCTGTCAATTATACCCCAATAAAGCTGAAAAATAAACCCAGATATTAGAATTACACCTGAGGACAGTTGTAAATTAGTCCCTATGCCAGTTGAGGGGTGAGCTTTCTACTTTCTAAAAGTTACATTCAGAGGTGGCAGTGAAAATTCCCTGGGTGAGGATGCATGAATAAGTTACTTTTAAAATTACCTTATTCTCTGAACAAATTGTTCCCTCTCTGTTTCCTTAAACTTGGAGGGTGGGTCACCCCATCTCCATTTTAGGAATTCTTTGCCCTTCAGGATTTTCACCCTGTTTTATTTTTTTGTTTTTCCAAATAAATAAGTAAAAACCAATGTGTATTTTGGGTTTTCATCCCATCCAATGACACATATTTCCTGAATAATCTGGCAAATAAATAATCTATTTATTAAATCCATACTGGTGATTACACATTCAGGTGGGGGCTACTGGAATGGATTTTCCTTTATCACCTAGCTAGTTCTTGACTTGAGAATCACTGACTCACTGACAGAAATGAAATTTCATCCCATGTCTCCCGCCACCTCATGACCGAGTTTCGGAAGATGGCTGACTAACGTATGGGGACATATTTATTGATCAGTATTCTCAGAGAAAGATCTATTTGCTCTCTACCTCTGCCCTTGCTGGGACAAGTCTACAAGGTAGTTCCTCCGACCAGAATTTCATTTAGCCCAGAGAGCATGTAAGCCATGGCGTCTACTCTTACTTCCATCTGGATCCTACGCAGCAGCTGATGTGGAAAGGTGACCAACAAATCCAATGGCTGAGTGAACAGGACAAAACAAATCCAAGATGAGAAACAGGAGAAAATATAAGATTTCAAAATATACGTTTTCCAAGCTTTCAGACTTCAGAATAGAGAGCAGTGCAGTAATCCGTGCTGACTGGTGACAGCAACCATCAGCTTTCAATGAAATCTTGGAGCAATCACAACCATACTCAGACTCAGTGTCTTCATCAAAAAACATAAGCAGCTTATCCTTTGGCCTAAGGGAACTACAGATTGATATTTTATATATAAAGTGTAAAAAGCTGACTCTTCTATTACTACTATTAACTTGAAATTTTCCTAAGCTTGAGACTGATACCATCTCTTTTGTGAGTAAAATACATGCTTATTCAGTTATTTACTGAGCATATATTATGTTCCGGGCACACCAGAACCACTGATTTAGGGAACGAAGGGCATAAAATGATATGCTGTTCCTGTCAAGAGACATGGAGAAGGAGAATTGCTATTTATTAAAGGACAGTATCATGCTTTGTTCTGTAGATTTGTTTCATTAGTTCAGGGTTTACAGAGACGTTGAAAGCAACCCTAATGATAAAGGTACCATTTGCTTTCTAATCTGGACAGTAGCTAGGAAGAAAATAGCACTTAGGGATCCCTCTCTCACGTCTCTCTTGGAATTGCTTCATCCTTATCTTTCAGTAAAACCACTAAATCACCATACTGTATCATGTTGGCCACAATCCATTCCTCAGGAGGAGGAGATTGACAAATCCCGGACTTCTATTTCCAAATTTCTCCATCAAGCTGCCCCCCTCCTTCTATCCTCCAGGATGCACCTGGATAGGAGGAAAAGGAAAGAAGGAGTCAATTGGATAACGTGCCCACCGCTTCCTGATAAAGACCAAAAATGGAACCGCGAAACCATTTGTTAAGCGCCATGTTTCCTGTGGGGAGGAACAAGGTAAGTCCAGAAGCATGGGAAGGCCCTTCTCTCTCCTTTCCCGTTCTCGCTCCTGTAACTCCTCTTTCATCTACTCGGTGAGTCCTAAAGTCACTGAGTAGAGCATTCAAGGATATAAGTCACAATTAATTAGGACTTGAACTAAACTCCGTGTCAGGTAAGGTAGTGTTGGCTATGGTAACAGATAGTCCCCACATTTCAGCCAGAGAACCATAAACGGTCCTTGGGGTGGGAGGTGGGGGTTTGAGAACACAGGCTGATGGAAGCTCTACCTCTGTAATGTGTGGTTTCTAAGGCCCCACTGGGCACCGTCATCCAGCTAGGGGTAGGGAAAGAGAGCATGGAGAGAATAGGCTGCTTTTTAAAAATTAAAAGAAAAATTAACTTAAATTCAATTAGCCAACTTATAATACATCATTTGTTTCAGATGTAGTGTTCAATAATTTATCAGTTATGTATTAACACCCAGTGCTCATCACATCACGTGCCCTCCTTAATGCCCATCACCCAATTACCCCATCCCCCCCACCCACCTCTCCTCCAGCAACCCTCAGATTGTTCCATAGAGTTCAGAGTCTCTCTCATGGTTTGTCTCCCTCTCTGATGACTTCCCATTCCGTTTTCCCTCCCTTCCCCTATGATCCTCTGTGCAGTTTCTTATATTCCACCTATGAGTGAAACCGTGTGAAAATAGGCTGCTTTTAAACATGTCAACCTGGATGGGATATATTCCATCGATGAGAACTATTTACAGTGTTCTTCCAAATGCAAAAGGAACAGTTTTTTTGTTGTTGTTTTGTGTTATGTTGTGCTGTGTTTGTTTTTTGTAATGCCAGTGCCTGACTTAAGCTTTGATGCCTAAGGCGACGGTTTCAAACAGGGCTGTCCCCAACTGTCTCCAGTGAACACAGCCTCCCACCACTGAGGGGCCTTTGAGAGATCTTGGTTGATTTTAGTAACTGACCATTCGGACTGCTTGCTTTTTTTTCTCTTCCAGCACATTCCATCCCCACTCTTCTGTTTTAAATTCACCAATACAGAGTGAGCCCATGAGACCCTCAGCCTCCACTCTAGACCCCAATAAATGCAGAACCCAAGGCCCACGCCCCCTCTCTCCACCTGTGACATTACTGTGTGGCCCCAAGCATGCCAGATAATTTCCAGGTCTTGTAAGTAATAAACCTGTATTTTGTCAAAGTTTCCTGGTGGCTATTGCTGGGGGCATCTTGCAATCATAACAGGAACTACAGGGGCTGGTCCAACCACAACACTGGTTATTGATAGGCTGAGGCCAGCACACAGCAGATGGTTGCAGAAAAAAATAAAAAGGAAAGAAAAAAACAAGACATTGATTTTTCCCTCTTCTGTAGTAGTAATAGAATAAGAAAGATACAACCTCCAAATGGCGATTTAGTGGTTTTACTGAAAGATAAGGATGAAGCAATTCCAAAAGAGACGTGAGAGAGGGATCCCTAAGTGCTATTTTCTTCCTAGCTACTGTCCAGATTAGAAAGCAAATGGTACCTTGATCATTAGGGTTGCTTTCATCGTCTCTGTAAACCCTGACCTAATGAAACAAATCTACAGAACAAAGCATGATACTGTCCTTTAATAAATAGCAATTCTCCTTCTCCATGTCTCTTGACAGGAACAGCATATCGTTTTATGCCCTTCGTTCCCTAAATCAGTGGTTCTGGTGTGCAGTACTCAGATCAACATCATTACTTGGGAACGTGTTCGAAATGCATATACTCTGTCCCTGTGCCCCAGGCCATTTGGAAGAGAGGCCCAGGAGAGTCTCTCAGGGATCTGTGTTAACAAGCCCCCGGGTGTTGCTGGCACCTGCTCCTGCTGGAGCAGCATGGCCCTATATCATGTCCATATTCCGCTTTCAAGCCTTTCCATTTTCAAGCCATTTATGTGAGAAGGAAAATATCATAGAACCGGACCTGATGCTTCTTTAATTCACACTTCTAAGGGCTTCTTGCTTCTCTAATTTGTCTGTTACTATAAAGCCCAGGGCTACACCGACACCTTCTTCATGACAGGAATATTAGGATCTGCACTGCGATGCCCTGGGAGGCGTCTCAAGGCGTAAAGAAAACGAGTATGAAGAGCAAGAGGGAAAAATTCATCGAAAATTGTCACGTTGTTCAAAAAACACCATGATTTTGCAGGATTTTACCCCGGGGATCACCCCTCCACTAAGTGAGGCATGAGAGAGATCATTTTAATCCAACACAGACTAAAGGGACATGAATTCAAAGATTTTAGTCCTCTGGTTGACGGGACTGGGATTGGAAAGGAGCTCATGGACTAATGTTTGTCATGGTGACATATATATTCACTAAGCTCTCTCTTATTTATGACTTTTAATGATTTTCCCCCTCATTTCCTATCTGTTAAGGGTTTGATATTTCTGGAACTTTTCCTCTCTTCTCCCTCCACTCCCCATCATGTTCCAATATATTTCATTTTATTTAAAAAATTTAAAAAGTTTTTTTTTTTTTGCACTTGGTGAGAGCAATTTACTTTAATATCCTTTTAGAACTGAGGTATACATCATAAAATTGCCCTTCTGAAGTGTACAGTTGGGTGGATTTTATTCCACTCACAAACCTGGGCCGGCCTCCCCACTATCTATGTAGTTAGAGAACTGGGGAAGGCAGTCGTTTCCCTGTTGTTCATTCCTGCGAAACGTGAAGGGGAGTGGAGTGAATCCGGGTCCATCCTGACAGCACCTGGGGTGTCGACTCACTGCAAGCAGTGAGGAAATCCGAAAAACACAACAGCATCACCTAGATAATAATCAAGTTATACTTTGCTTCTTCATCCCTGCAGTACGCGAGTGTAGAAATTTCAGTATGGTGACAGAACCTGTTCCACATGATTTTTCTGTCTTCTGTTGGTATAGTTTCAAAGATTTAGAGAAACGTCAATCTTCTCAGCCTCACAGAAACAAGAGTAAAAATAAAGAGACCCCAAACTTCCCACATTCTTCCAGACGTTATTACCTAGTTCTTGTCTATGAGACAGGAAAACCACCAAGAAACAAGGGCGCGTTGGGAAGGAAGCTGCCCCCGAGGCAAGAGAGCTGAGTCTGCAGTAAGAAGAAGGGAGACCATTTGCATCTCTGGGCTTCCTGCCCCCCGCACAGACCCCATCCTTCTAGAAATCAGAGCTGTGCATCCGGGCTTCCCTCGCTTGGAGTTAAGATCTGTGGTCCTGCCAAGTCTCATCTGACCAAATGGCTGTGAGCTTCGATCCTGTGTTACTGATTTGGGACCTCTTCCCTGAATCCAGATGAGGAAACCACTCAGAGGAGCCCGGCAAACAAGGTCAAGACTTCTGAGCATATTTCCCCGGGTCTCCTGGAGGCCCTGCAGCCAGATTCTGTCCCATACATTCCCCTCGAGAAGCTGAAGCAGAGGGGAGATCCGTTTTGATAAAACACAGACCAAGGGGGTGTTGATATCAATATAGATGAACAGAGAGAGACACAAACCATGAGGGAGAGCCAGGACACTCTGCATCCAGACCCTAATTGCAAAACCACCTGGCGTGACTGAGTGCTGCTATGCTAGAGACACCAGAACCCCATATCATGGTCCATGCTTCTCTACCGGGGGAGCAACAAACCCGCTTGCTAGTCTGCCCAGATCAGACCACCACGGCCCCAGTCCTTCTGTAGCCAATCAGAACAGAGTTTCAAAGGGGTTTCCGCAGCGGTGGCTGCCATTATCTGGACAACAGAGGGATTTTATATACGTGTATATGGAAAATGGCTTTTTACTGTGTTCCAACTTGATAAAAGAGTGAAAATAGCATATATGAGAGACTCAGTGAAATTAAAAATTAAATACATTTACTGAGAGCCTAACATAGGTGCCAGATGCCATAAATTACCCCAAGTTCACAGTTTTAAGACTTGATTGACTTAAATTCTGTTTGAAGATTCATTTTCTTTTGTAATTTTTAGTTTAGAAGATGAGTCTTTTTCTAAGAGCTAACTGAAAGGTATTCATTTTGTATGCAAGAATTATCATTAATGTTCATTCATTTATGTGTCCCTAATTTATTTATTCATGCTTCCATTAAATGTTAGGGTGCTTCTGCCATATTCTGTGTCCGGGCTGGTTGGTGGGCACCAAGGAGGCATGGCTTTCTTTGTGGGGCACCCAGGGGCTAGCTAGCGGGGACTTCAGCATTATTTCCAGGAAATGCAAGCAAATGCTAAAGTTCCCTTAGATTTTCCCCATCTTTCTTCTGCTGATTGACTTCTTCTCTACCCAAAAGATTGAGGTATTAATTACTGACACTCTATGACAAAGACAACAAGGATAAATTCACATTTTTCTCTATTAATCCAAGGAACCAAAATTCAATATAAAAGTTCCATTTTGTTTAGAAGAAAAAAAGATCGACTCAAGAAAAATATTTTCCCATAACTCTAAATTTCCAAATTGTTTTGAACTCACAAGAAAGTAAATATAATTTAAATACAATTTTGAAAGTAAATGTCTTTACTAATATCATTCATAAAGCATCAAATTTCAGATGAAAAAAAATTCTATTTTGATAATTTTAGGATTGAAGCCCAGGCAATAATAGATTGGAATATAAAACTATAGAGGTGTCATTTTTATACATCTTTTTTCACAAATGGATATGATGAGTTTTGTGTGTAATTTAGCCACTGAAAGTCCACGTGAGGCGTATTTTAAGCTTTAGCTTTCCGACAGAAGGAAACGTTAACTGTAATCTTACTCACTCCGGTTCTTGGAGTCCAACATAAAATCTGGAATCTTCAGTCAGCCCTGAAGTCCACGTGTCATATTTAGGCTCAGTCTTGTGCTCTAGCCATCTCTGAGCCGTGATTCTGGTAGGTGCTAACAGTGACAGGTTTTCGTATGTTCTAGCACTAGATTTGTTTTTATAAGACCTTTTTCTACCGCTGCAGCTACTAGACTAGCACTTTGAAGTTTGAATAAAGTGTTTTATTTAGTCTGAATATAAGAGGACCCCCATGGCATTATAAGGCATGATTCACTTTCCATTCAAACAATGTACCCAATCCTGTGACACAGGATGAACATAATTATGAAGCAGGGAGTTGGATGGTCAGATGTAACCAATTTGAGTAGGCAAACATTCCTCCGTGATCTGTGCAAAATGGCTTCTATCTGTAGGATGTTTGCAGGAATTATGACTAATTGACATAGTCAATAAAACTTGCTAAATGACATTAGGAAAAACTAAGATTTGGGAAGGACAGGCTAGAATGCAAGAGAAAAACACAATGCAACCACACAATGTGATGTTCAAGCATGTGGGAATTGCCATACATCCTCAAAGGACCCTTGGTCTGAATCCATTGTTAAGAGTAGACTTTGGTTGGGTGTTCTCAACACACACACACACACACACACACACGCGCGTGCACACACACAGTAACTATGTTAGGAGGTGGATATGTTAATGAGCCTTACTGTAGTCATTATTTCACTGTGTATATGTGAATCAAACTATCATGCTGTACACCTTAAGTATATATAATTCTGATTTTAAAATTTTATTACAAATTTATAAAAAATATTTTATATATATTAAAAATATATATAATTTTAATAGATTTAAAAGTCGTCCAAAATGATGATGTCTTGGGACTCCCAAGGGATTCTGTATTGGAACTGAGTGGCTTTTCCACCAGGCGGGTCTCAAAGTGAAGGTGTGTTCTATGACCATTGTAAAATAAGGTATTCTATAATATTTTGTGCTGTTTTGGGCCGTTTTTGAATTTATTATGTCAGGGGCTTTCACTCTGATTTATTGCTTAAGTTTTAAAATCCACTGAATTTGAGGAAAGAACAAAACCTTTTGGCAATGTACAACTACTGACAAATTAATCTCAGCTACTCCATTGAATGCCTGTATAAAGCTCAAGTGCACTTGAGAAATTCAGCTATATATTGAATATCAGAAACACCCCAGCATGTCAGCCTCAGGATCTAACCCACCAGGGGTGTGCCCGTGTTGGGCACCAAAAGGGACAGGCTGAGTCCCTGTACGACATGCTATGGCAGAGTCATATCATTTCAACACTAATTCTGAAAAAGTTATTTTCGATGTTCTGCTGAAGTATAATTAATTGAACTGACAATAACTATTACAAAAGAAAGGAGTTCTTTGGAAAACTGAAAATTTAATGGGAAATTTTATTAAATACATCATTTTGATTTGCAACCTTATTATGAAATTTTAAAAATTCATATTCTACATTTGGATTGTCCATATGTTTCTTTAGTAAGCTGTAATAAAAATAGAATTTAAAAGGCATGCAGCATCCCATCACTTTTATCTTTTATTTAATTAAACATTACTGGCTTGGTAAATCATATAGTTCCATTCATATCAATTCTGTCATGGGTGGGTTTTTTAAATTTTTTAAAATTTTTTGAGCCCCATTGTCTTTTTAATATGCTTTTTTTTTGTTAATTGTCAAAAACTATTTCAGTGTTGTTTTTCATTCTTGTTATATTTTAAATGCTCTCATATTGTTTTATGACCAACAGAAAGCTTACTTTATTGATATCAGTAGGGAAATTTTGTATCGGCAAAATATGAGAGTGTAATTTAAATCGAAGGCAAAATACATAACCATTCTAGACATCTAGGTGAGGAGGGACTATAATCACACAGTCGTTGGTTGATTTTGACCTCCCGTGGGTGAAGCCAAGGATATGAAGCCATTCTTATTTTTTTAAAGATTTTATTTTATTTATTTGAGAGAGAGAGAGAGAATGAGAGAGAGAGAGAGCATGAGAGGGGGAAGGGTCAGAGGGAGAAGCAGACTTCCCGCCGAGCAGGGAGCTCGATATGGGACTCAATCCCAGGATTCCAGGATCATGACCTGAGCCGAAGGCAGTTACTTAACAAACTGAGGCACCCAGGTGCCCCTAAAGCCAATCTTATAATTCAAAAAACCTTGTGATTGAGTTCAAGTTTTAAAGCACCGTGGCCTGAAAATATGCATCGTTTAATCTCAGTCTTTTTGTACCAGATGAGACCTGATTTGTGACCCACTATGTGGTCTATTCTGGGGAATGTTCCATGTGCATTCGAGAAGAATGTGTATTCTGTTGTTTTAGGATGGAATGCTCTGAATATATCTGTGAACTCGATCTGGTCCAGTGTGTCATTCAAAGCCCTTGTTACCTTGTTGATTTTCTGCTTAGATGATATGCCCATTGCTGTGAGTGGGGGGGTGTTAAAGTCCCCTACTATTATTGTATTATTGTGTTTCTTTAATTTTGTTATTAATTGGTTTACATATTTGGCTGTTTCCAAGGTAGGGGCATAAATATTTACAATTGTTAGATATTGTTGGGTAGACTCTTTTATTATGATATAGTGTCCTTCTTCATTTCTTATTACAGTCTGGTTTAAAATCTAGTTTGTCTGAAAAAAGGATTGCTACTGCAGCTTTCTTTGGATGTCCATTAGTATGATAAATGGTTCTCCACTCCCTCACTTTCAATCTGGAGGTGTCTTTGGGTCTAAAATGGGTCTCTTATAGAGAGCATATTGATCGGTCTTATTTTTTTACCCAGTCTGACACCCTGTGTCTTTTGATTGGAGCATTTAGTCCATTACATTCAGAGTAATTATTGAAAGATATGAATTTGGGGGGGGATGGGGTAACTGGGTGATGGGCATTAAGGAGGGCACTTGATGGAATGAGCACTGGATGTTGTATGTAACTGATGAATCACTAAATTTTATCTCTGAAAGCTAAAAATAAAAAAGATGCTTTCCAAAAAAAAATCACACTAGGTGTTATTTTTCAGAATTTTTTCAGAACTTTTCTTTCTTTTCCTTTGGTTATGATGGTGGTGGTGGTGGTGGTGTGTGTGTACACGCGTGCACCCAAATATAAAATTCTTTGAGTTTAGGCAATACACTTTTTCATGTAGGTGTATTTATAGATTTGCCTTTCCGTATATTTAGAAGTTGAGGTAAGGTGCTTGTTGTGAATGTTGTTCTATTTTTTTAACTTGAACTGGAAATTCAAAAAGCGTATAAAAATACCAAGGTGACTAGTGTCCCCAAAGTGAGTGTCTCTTGCTTAGATTTCAGTAAAACTACAATATGCCCCCTTCGAAGTTCAATTTGTGCTTTCAGAAAAAGCAGAGCAGTGGTGCCAAGGAATCCTACTCGGCCCAGGAGGGCTGTGGATTCCACCTCTGCAAGGCGTCCCTTGGATTCAGTCCACAGTAGCCATTTCTCAGAACATCTGTTGTCTGATGTCAGTTTTGTGGTCAGTAAATGAGGGAATCCAGATGTGCTCCGTGGAGTAGAGATCCCTCATGTAAATTCCCCCAGTGTTTTTTGTCCCTTTATTCCCAAAAGTCAGGTTCAAATGGACTGCGGTTCCCTGCGAGCCCTGTCTCCCCACGTCTGGCTCGTCGGCTGGTGGACATGCCGGCTTACGGCCTCTCACCTGACCAGGTGGAGACGTGCCTCACCCCCCACGGCCCACGTTCCGGCTCTGTGCGGGTGAACAGCATCATTCCTGCCTGCTGGAGAGCAGGTGCGTAGGGGTCTGGGAAGTAAATTTCTTTTTATTTACTGTCGCTCTATCAATCCAGATACACGCGAGTATTTTTTTTGCGCTCTTCCAAAGAAATGCTTTCTCCTGAAAATATTTTTCTTTAATGCCAGTCCCATCCAGTGAAGCAGATTGCTTTGTGGTCACCTGTTTAAGGGCTAGGAAACATCCCTCCCCAAGAAAATTTGGTTAAGATGTCAAGACGGATGATTCTATACATGCACTAAGAGGAGATGCAAAAACTTATTACCCACAGTAATGATGCTTTCTGGAGAGAGCAGGACAGACTCTCGAGCAGGTCTGAAGTAGCTTGATGAAGCAGAAGAGATAGGGGCCTTGGATGAACAGTGGTTTGGGGCTGAGGCCAGGGCAGCTAAGTCTCCTGGCAAGGCCTGCGTAGGGGTCATGGGCTTCTCCTTGGCTTACCCAGATTTGGGGCAAGAGGGAAATTAAGAAGTGAGAGAACCATCAGCAAACATCCAAAATTCAGTCCGAGATTTAGGGTGAATTTTTCTCACAAGACCCCGTTTCTTGATGGATAGTAAAAGGCATCTAGTCTAAACCTGTCCTGTGTTTTTTCTAAAAGGATATATTTTATCACCATCGTCTTGGAGGTGAATGATTCAGCCATAACCACCGATGCTGACATCCTCAGTAAATAGTCCAGAACCCGTGAGTATGAGGAATGCCAGTGACTGGGGCTGGCTGGGAGACAGAACTCTTCTGATAAGAATACTAATGTGAATACTTCCAAGAATTTCACTCTGTAAAAACTGATATTCTTATCCTTGCAGGGTACGTGCAAGGGGCTGGGGGACGTTCTAGAAAACGTCCTGAGAAAGAATGGAACTTCTGGATGCCTGTGGCCATCAGCTAAGCGTAGAAGGGGATACTTGATATTTTGGCCCTACATCCTCCCCTTTTATTTATAAGGTAATAGAGGCTTATTCACAGGCATTCAATTTGTGGACATTTTTTCATACGTTTTCATGTTGAAGTATGGATGAAGACCCTATTTTATTTGATTTTATTATTTTTTTAAGATTTTATTTATTTATTTGACAGAGAGAGACACAGCGAGAGAGGGAACACAAGCAGGGGGAGCGGGAGAGGGAGAAGCAGACTCCCCGCCAAGCAGGGAGCCCAATGCGGGGCTCGACCCCAGGACCCCGGGATCATGACCTGAGCCGAAGGGGGCAGATGCTTAACGACTGAGCCACCCAGGCACCCCAAGACCCTATTTTAAAAAAGGGGTGTTTGCCTTATTTCAGAGTGGCAGTGGTAGATAGAAAATAAGCATCCTCTGAGCTTTGGCTGTACCCTGGCAGTCCTGAGGACAGAGAAGGGGGCCAAAGGTCTAGCACAGGTCATTACTGCTGAAGACAGATACTCTTCAGTCTGCCCAGTGACTACTGATTTCTCTTAGACAGAACTCAGAGGACTCTGTAGAAATGATGTGACTCCAGTGGAGAGGTGTGTGTGAACATGCCAGATTTGGGTAGAAAGAGATTTCTGTTTCAGAGATAGCCGTAGATCCTCAACCGCCACGTCCAAGTGGGCAGGTACAGACCACTCGGCCACGACTCCAACCCCACTGTGATTTACCTGCTCTCTGACCAAGAGCACGAGTTACAAAACTGTTTTAAAAACCATCTCCTTTGGAAAAGACGTACCACGTGCCCTTCTTCCATATCCCAATGCTCTCCTTCCCACCCAGAGCCAGCCACTCTCCTGGAGCCGGTGTGCACCTTGCTTTTTGCACTATGTCTTTACTTCATGGTACCTCATGAATCATATCCATGTGTGTGCCTGTGTGAGTGTGCACTTGCAGGCTGGGTTATATTTGTAATTTATTATTAATAATTAAAAATTACACATAAAACCTTTGCTTCTATTTCTACTTACATTTACCTTAAATGGATTTTAATCCTTAAAATATGAAGATATTTAATATTAAAATATTGAAATGTATTTTAATAATTAAAATTTACTATTTAAAATATTTAATTTTTAAAATTTATTTTATTTCTATTCATTGACGTGTCTTTTAACATTTAAATTATTTACAATATTTAAGATAGTCATACTGCACAACACTTAAAGAGTCCAATAATTCTTATAAAGTTGGTTATAAACATTGGGAGCTCCCCACCACAATGGGCATCCCAAACCTGCCTCTCCAAATGCAGATACATTCAGCACTTTTAGCTGGTTCTTTTGGTGTTGGTTTCCATGTCACTAAGAATTATGCTGATATCACTGCTCTTTAGCCTTTGGTTTTCGTCACAATCTGTTGACACCCACTGTGACGGATGAGCTGGGCTGTCCTGCACGTGTCCTACACCCTTACTTGCATCTCCTGACACCTTGTCAATGCCTGATATTGTCAAACCTCTAAAATACTGCCAAAATGATGGGTTAGAAACTGTTTCTCAGCTCAATTTGTAAGTCTTTGATACCCATTAAAGTTGGAGATCTTTGCATCTGTTAATTAGACATGAAAGTTTTCTCATCTGTGAATTATCTATCCATTTTCCCAGGATTTCTCGATGAAATTGAATTTCTGGATATGAAAAAATGCATACCTCAAAATATGAAAACAAAAACCAGATCTGAACTGCACAGGAAACATGTGATTTGTGCATAATGGAATTTTGCATTTAATGGGAAATATCTGGATTCAAGTGATATATTTAAGTAAAATGTATTCATAATAATTTCTATGTCACCTCATTATTTCAAAGAGACAATCTTTTCCTTTTTTAAAATGAAAACAGCAAGTGAGTCATAACATTAATTTATTTTTACATCTTAATCTTATTGGCTATGTCTTCATCATTCATGGAATATTGCTAATGAGTCTTATTAGTAAGCTAATTCATTTTTTGAAGTTATAAATATAAAATATATATTAAAATTTTTCTATATTTAAAGTACAAAAAATTAATAACAATCTCCCAAACTAGGAAAATCAGTATTAATATTTTATAGATATTTTCATTCTTCTTTATGTACATATAAACATCTTATATTTTAAATGTGAATATTTGTGCAGACCATTTTGCCACATTTTTCCACTGAATATAACATGATGAACATTTTTTCCTACACCATCAAACATTATTTTGCAACAGTAATTTAAATGACTGGATAACATTCCATTATGTGAATATAGGACAATTTAGTTAAACAGTTCCTCACTTTTCTATACACATTTCTCATATTTAGATCACCACTTTCAGAAGTGTGAAATAAAGATAAAAGTCATATTCTCATTCCTTGCTGAAAAAATAGCAGTAATACTAAAAGTCCCTTGTGAGTGCCTCATCTAGAATGTTTTCATTCCTACTTTTTTCTATAATATGCTCTGGATACCATCTTTATTTCCCATTCTCAAATTATTATAATAATTTTATGCTTCATTTTTCAAAGATGACACATACATGCACACGTGCACATGCACACACACATATAACACACAGACACACATTTTCTATGTCCCTTGGCTGAGGGATTAATATCCTGGTCGATGGGATCAAGTTTGGTGTCACAGGGAATTCAAGACCCTTTGGATGCTTTGTTCGGCCAATTTTGTGATCAATCAGGAAAATGTTAATCTAGCTTAGTTTCCTTGCACAATGATTTTTTAAAAAGCATTAATATTACCACTGACGTGCAGTTGCATGAGGCAGAGCCTTAATGAGTAATTCTTTGAACCTATCACCACGTCATAGGGATTTCATATTGACTCCCCCGACTCATGTTATTAAGGTGCCACATTGATGGTGTAAGGAAATTAAACCTTCGTTTCATACTGAACTGCCAAGATTATCACTGAAAAACCTCAGTGTTGTAGTTTACTGAATCTAAAATGTGTATTTTCTCACATTTTAAATTTCAAAATTAAGGTGATCCTCCAACCAATTGTATCTTAAAATATGGCTGTTGGCAGTTTTGCTTTCTTAGTGGCACATAAAATAACAGCACATCTCATACTTAATGTTTTCTTAAATTCTTTGACTTACAGTCTATAGATAATGTGGTAAGCTCCTGCATGGTCCCCAGTGATCCCCACCTCCTGGTAGCCATGCATCTGGTAGTCCAGTCCCCTTGAGTGTGGGCCAGACTGAGTACCTAGGGCCCTGCAAAAGCCATAGGATGTCACTTCCAAACATAGGTTGTAAAAGACTGTGACCTCTGTCTTGCTGGTGCTTTCTGTCTAGCTGTTCTTGCATGCTTGTGCTGATGGAGAGGACAGCCTGATGAAGAACTGAGTGACCTCTGGCCTGAAAACATCAACAGCCTGAAGAGAATAATAATTTTGGAGGATAGCCACATCTCTCAAATTAGAAATATTTAAATGTCCTCCAATGGCTGAATGGATATAAAAATATTGATGTTCTATACAACAGTACACCCCACATCGACGGAAATGTCTGAGTTACTGCTATGTACAGCAACGTGGGTGCATCTCACAAATGTGACGCTGAGTGAAAAAAGCCAGATATAAAAAGGCACACATGGATTGTTGCGGTGAGTAGGCAGAGTGAATCCACGGTGTTAGAAGCTGGGATAATAATTAACTCAGAGCAGAGAAAGGGGGAAGTTTGGAAAGTAGCATAAGGAGTTTTTTCAGATGCTTGTGATATTCTATTTCTTGATGGGCTTCACAGTTAAATAGTCATGCTTATTTTGTGATAATTCAGAAACCTGAACATTTATGATTCGTGTAAATTTCTCTGTGGGTTTTTTTTTTTTCCTTCATGTCTTTCTAATCACTGCAGAAAGAGAGCTAAATGTCATGTACCAATTCTTATATGTTTTGGACCAAAACAGACAAACTTCTACACACAGTCCATTGGCCAGAACTTGTCTCAAGTTCCTATCTAGTTGCATGAGGCTAAAGATTGTGGTCTTCGGAGTGCTCCAAATAGAGAACACTGGAAATCATCAAACTGTAGTAATGTCTACTATACTAAGCTACTTTGTAAGGTCACGTGTCTGTTAAGTGGCAGAACCAGGATTTAAACCCAGGCATTTAGACTCTGGAATCTAGGCACCTAACATGCATTAGACTACCTAAGAGGAAAAGTAGCTTGTTAAAAACTTATGCCATAGTTATGGTACTTGAATCCAGGTGTCCCATTCCATTTTAGTGCTTCTTCTACTGAGTTAGATACTTTGTTGGTCTTTATTAATCAATTCATATATTAATATGCATTAAACATTTCTTGAGGAAAATGTTGTCTATCAGGCACTATATACCAGTCTTGGAGATTCACAATATTTAGGAAAAGTTTCTCCCTCAAGGGTTCTATGGCCAAGAAGAATATATGGATACTAAAATGAATGAAATCAAATTTGACACACATTTACTGGAGCCATCAGCTGCAGGAAACTGGACTAAGTAAGGATTCAGAGATGGATAAGACATGAAGCATGCCCTCAAGGACCTCACAATTTAGTGGAAGAGATGAGAAATTAAAAGGAGAAGGAGGAGGAAGAGGAGAAGAAGAAGAAGAAGAAGAAGAAGAAGAAGAAGAAGAAGAAGAAGAGGAAGAGGAAGAGGAAGAGGAAGAGGAAGAGGAAGAAGGAGAAGGAGAAGGAGAAGGAGAAGAAGGAGAAGGAGAAGGAGAAGGAGAAGGAGAAGGAGAAGGAGAAGGAGAAGGAGAAGGAGAAGGAGAGGAAGAGGAAGAGGAAGAGGAAGAAGAGGAAGAGGAAGAGGAAGAGGAAGAGGAAGAAGGAGAAGGAGAAGGAGAAGAGGAAGAGGAAGAGGAAGAGGAAGAGGAGGAAGAGGAAGAGGAAGAGGAAGAAGGAGAAGGAGAAGGAGAAGGAGAAGGAGAAGGAGAAGGAGAAGAAGAAGAAGAAGAAGAAGAAGAAGAAGAAGAAGAAGAGGAAGAGGAAGAAGAAGAAGGAGAAGGAGAAGGAGAAGAAGAAAGGAGGAGAAGGGGGACGAGGAGGCGAGGGGGAGGAAAGGAGGTAATGGGGGAGAAAAAGAGGATGCGGAGGGATAGAAGAGAAGGGAAGGGAGGGGAAGGGAAGGGAAGAGAAGAGAAAGAAGAGAAGAGAAGAGAAGAGAAGAGAAGAGAAGAGAAGAGAAGAGAAGAGAAAAGGAAAAGAAAAGAAAGAAAAGAAAAAAGAAAAGATAAAAAGGAAGCTGGGTTCATTGCAATATAATATTAAACATATTAAGTGGCAAAAAGCTGGGTGAGCCGAGCTGGCCAACTGAGGCTTCAGAGAGAAGGTGAGATTTTTTGGGGGGGCTTATAAATATGAATAAAGTTTGTAAGGAAGACAGCGATACATGTGCCGAGAAGAAAATGCTGTTTGTAGAAAATACATGGTGTGATCAAGGGGTTGCCTGGCATGGCTTGAAGTGCAGGAGTGGCAGTGTGAGCGGATCACAGCAGGAAGGACATAAGGTTTTGCAAACTAGAGAGTGGCCAGTAGTTAGGGGTAAACGGAGTTATCATGAACTTGGATTATGGCCAAGAGATAATTCAAAATCACAGTCCAGGGCGCCTGGGTGGCTCAGTTGGTTAAGCGACTGCCTTCGGCTCAGGTCATGATCCTGGAGTCCCGGGATCGAGTCCCGCATCGGGCTCCCTGCTCAGCGGGGAGTCTGCTTCTCCCTCTGACCCTCTTCTCTCTCGTGTTCTCTATCTCTCATTCTCTCTCTCTCGAATAAATAAAATCTTTAAAAAAAAAAACACAGTCCATTGTTGGGGTGAGACAGGGAGGACTCAGGGATGATGCAAGCTTTAGGCTTGATCAAGTGGGTGCCACTAACAGATGAAGGAAGGAGTAGTTGTAGAAGTGGCCATTGCTTTGGAGTATATTTTGGACAATTCAGTCTAAGTGGCCTGTAGAACATTTCAGTGGAGAGTGCAATACGATTTAGCTCTGTAGTAGTTTGCATATTTCTTATATCTTTTTCTCTCTGTATTATCAAATTCTCTCTGTTCTTTCACTTTTATTTACACAGAGGAGAAATTCAAGTGTGGATGCTTTCAAAATACCCCAAAACCAAAGATCCACTAAGAAGACTTTATTGATGCTGAATACAACCTTGAGCTATTTTTGTGAAATTAATTTGTGGAAGTTGAGAGGGAACTTGCCATTTCATTAAAGTTCTTTCATATCTGTTTTCAAAAATAGGGTGAGACTTGTGTGTGTGTTGGGGGGATGGGTCAATTTTCAATAATAAAACTAGTAAAACAGGACCACCAAAATGATTTACCAGCTTTTCTGTTTGTTTTTACCTTTGAAATTTAACAGCATAATTAAGATATAATTTACATATGTTATACAATTCACTCATTTAAAATATACAATTCAATGGTTTTTAGTATATTCACGGTGATGTGCAGCCATCACTAATATTGAACTTTAGAATATTTTCATCAACCCAAAAAGAAGCTCTGTATGGATTAGTAGTCTACCAGGTTCTCTTAATATTTTATTCCAACTATACTCATTACTGTAAGCACTTGTCCCATTACTAAAATATATTTTAAGATCCATGAAAGAAGATATTATCCATTAATTCTATTAGTATAGTATAGGTTCTAGATATACCAGCAAAAACTAATTAAAAATCAATGATCCAAACAAATAATAAAATGACAGACTTAAATGCTAGCATATTGATAATTACATTAAAAGTAAATATCTAGACACACAGAAATTGTCAGAATTATTTAAACAAATGACCCAACTGTATGTCGTTTATAAGAAACTCACTTCAAATTTAAAGATACATGTAAGAAAAAGAGAAAAGAATTTTTTAAAATGCCATACAAAAAGAAATTTAAAAAAGCTGAGTTTCAGACCAATTAGGCTTTAGAGAAAAAATGTTCCAAGAAGGAAAGGACCTTAAATGATGATGAAAGTGCTCTTCATTAAGAAGATGTAACCATCCTTAAAGGGTATACACCAAACAACGGAGATTTAAAATACATGAAAGAAAAACTAAAAGAACTGAAAGGAGATGTAGATGAATTCACAATTATATTTGGGCACATTAATAACCCCCTCTCTGTAACTGATGTATATAACTATTAGTTATATACATCTACCTATCTACATACATTAATAACCCCCTCACTGTAACTGATGTATATAACTATTAGTTATATACAACTATTAGTTATATACATTAGTTATATACATCATTGGTTATATACTTTCTGAGTATCAGAGAGTATACAGAACTGAACACCAGCATTCACAAATGGGATCAAACTGACATTTATAGAACCCTCCAATTAACAACAGCAAAATACACATTTCTTCCACGTGCCCAAGGGACAGTCACCAAGATATACTTTATTCTGGGTCATAAAACAAACCTAAACAGGTTATAAATATTAGAAATCATAAAAATACATTCTCTAACCATAATGTGATTTGGTTAGATATCAGTACCAGAAAGATGAGAGAAAAACCAAAACAAATGCTCAAAAAATAAACAACATACACCTAATAATCTGTGTGCAAAGGGGAAATCTCAAAGGAAATTTGAAAAGCATATTGAACGGAATGAAGATGAAAGTATAACATACCAAAATATGTGGAAAGTAAATTAAGTTGTGCTGGAAGGGAAAGTTAAAGTCCATAGAAAGGGAGAGGAATTTGAAGTCAGTGACTGACATACCCAACTAGAAAAAAAAGATCGAGAACAAAACAAGCCAAAAGCAAGATGGAAGTAAATAAAAAGATAAGAGCAGAAATCAATGAAAATGAAAACAGAGAAGTGGAGAGAAATCAGTGAATTGGAACCAGTCCTTTAAAAAAGGATCGGTAACACTGATCCCCATCTAGAAAAACTGACAAGGAAAAGAGAGAGCACCCAAGTTACAAATACTTGGAATGAAGAGGGACTATTACTCTTGATCTCACTGACCTTAAAAAGATAGCAAGATAATACTACCAAATAGGTCTATGCACATAAATTAGACAACTTACATAAAATGGACCAATTCTGTAAATAGCACAAACTAGCAAGTCTTGCCCAAGACAGAACAGATTATCTGAATAGTCCTCTATTAATATAATAAAAGTTTGATTAGTGGTTAAAAAACCCCTGGAAAAAAAAAAAAAAAAGAAATGACCAGGCTTAGATGGTTTCACTGGTAGAGTTTACCAAACTATGTAATCTCTTCTTGAAAATAGAAAACAAGCAAACAAACAAACAAAAACCCTTCCAAAATTATTTTTTGAGCACAATATTTTACTGATACCAAAAGACATTACTTTATAAAAAGACAGTACTTTATTAAAAACGGGAAATTATAGACCAATATTCCTCAAGAATATAAACACAAAAATCTTCAACAAAATATTAGCAAACTAAATCTAAATCTGTTTATCTATCTATCTATCTATCTATCTATCTATCTATCTATCTACCTATCTATCTAAAACTCACTAGCATCAAGTGGGGGTTTATTCCTGAGAAAAAAGCCACGTCCAATATTTTAAACATCAATCAATATAATTTAATATATTAATAGTCTCAAGAAGATATACCACATGATCATATCAATTGATGGAGAAAAAGTATTTGGTAAAATACAGTATCTATTCATGATATATAAAAAATCTCAGCTACAACCTAGAAGTGAAAGAATTTGCTCACCCTAATAAAAAGCACCCACAAAAAACCTGCAGCTAACATCACATACATGTTGAAGGGTGTACATGCCAAGTAAAAGAGCACCGGATGGCCAACACTGGATCAATTTGGCTAACAACATAAGTAAATAAATAAAATAACAAACTGTAAGTTTAAGAGTAGATGTTAAACTGTAAGTTTAACATTAAACTGTAAGTATGAAATAAACATTAATGAGTCCTTAGTAATATAAATAGATAACTGAATAAATAAATGAGAGAAAGGGGACCAATTTTACATGCAGAAGAATGCTGAATAATTTATATAGATTCTCCATCCTCAAGAAGGGGGAGCATGACCTTCCTTCCTTACATATGGGCTGTGTGCAGTGACTTCCTGCCAAAGAGTACGTTATGGAAAGTGAAGAGTAGAGCTACTTTACTGAGGAGAAACCTGACAAACACAACCTTGGGGCGCCTGGGTGCCTCAGTCGATAAATGTCTGCCTTCGGTTCAGGTCATGATCCCAGAGTCCTGGGATCGAGCCCCGCATCGGGCTCCCTGCTCAGCGGGAAGCCTGCTTCTCCCTCTCCCACTCCCCCTGCTCATGTTCCCTCTCTCACTGTGTCTCTCTTTTTCAAATAAATAAATAAATAAAATCTTAAAAAAAAAACAAAACACAACTTCCACTAGTGATCAAGGTCAAATTCAACAGTGATAAGTCATGTTGGTTAACATGTGCCCATGTTGATATGAAGTCATAAAAATGACACTTAACCTCCATAGTTTTCCTGCCCCCCCAAATCCATAACCCCAGTTTAATCATTAGAGGAATACCAGAAAGTTCAAATACAGGGACATTCTATAAAATACCTCACCGCTATTCTTTGAAATAGTAAAATCATCAAAATCAAGGAAAATCTGAGAAAATCTTACAGCCAAGAGGAACCTAAGGAGCAATGGCAGGTGAATGCACGGTGCTATCCTGAATGGAATCCTAGAACAGAAAAGACATCAGGTTAAAAACTAAAAAAATCTAAATAAAATAAAGAAAATCTAATAAAATCTAAATAAAATAAAAATTTAAATAAACTCTTTAACTAAAAATAAAATATCAATATTGATTCATTAATTGTAACAAACTTTATTTATATACGGTAATAACAAGAGGGGGAACTGGCTGCAGGCTATATGGAATGTCTCTAATACCTTCTCAAACTTTCTATAATCTAAAACTGTTCTAAAAACTAAAGCTGACTTAAAAATCAATTAATGATTTTGTGAGAAAAAAAATCTTGTATGCTTAAAATAATTTGACAAAATCCAACACCCATTTACCATAAAATCTCTCAGCAAAGTGGAAATGGAAGAGAACTTTCTTAACCTGATAAAGAGCATATATAAAAAACTTACGACTAACATTACATTTAATAATCAAATATTGAATGCTCTCTCACTATGATCAGACACGAGACAAGATACAGCTCTTACTTCTATTACACAATAAATAAAAAAAAGGACCAAAGATTTGAATAGACATTTCACAAAGCAATCCATATGAATGGTCAATAAACATATTAAAAAATTATCAACCTCATTTGTCATCAGGGAAATCTGAACTAAATCCATAATTTGATATCATCTCACATCCAAAATGACCATGAAGATGGCTAAAATTTAAAAGACTTCCGATATCAGTGTTGGTGAGGAATAGGACAACCAGAATTCTCACGCAATGTCAGTAGGAAGGCAATGTGGTACAATCACCTTGAAATGTTCGGGCATAGAAGACATTCTGACAGTTTCTTAAGAAGCCAAACACATATCTTTTGTATGCCCCAGGATTCTGCTCCTATTTATTTATTCAAGATAAATAAAAACTTGTTCACAAAACGACTTGTCCACGGATGCCCATAGCAGCTTTATTTATAATGGTTAAAAACGAGAAAACCCCTGGTATCATTCAATAGATGAATGGACAAACAAACTTTGGTGTATTCCTACAATAGAACACTACAATAAATAGGAACAAATGTGTGATACATGCAAGAGCATGGATGAATCACTAAACATGCTGGGCAAAAAGGCTGGGCAAAAATTCTATTGTGTGTACACAATAGAATATATGGTTTCATTCCATTTACATGAATTTCTACACAAGCAGAACTGATCTTGGAAAACAAATCCAAACAACAGTTGCCAGTTTGGGTGAAGGAGAAGTGAATACAGACTGGGAGGGGGTTGGGGAACTTCCCATGGTAAGAGTAATACTTCCTATTTTGATAGGGGTTTGGGTTACAGTGTATGCATTTGGAAAAACATCAGTTGTACACTTGTTTGTGCCTTTCATCATGTATACATTTTACACAGTACCTGGAAACAAATATGTAAGTCTAATTAATGGCTCCATACATAAGCATTTAAAAGGTTGTGTACTGGTATCTGCAATTTATTTTGAGGTGCTTCAGAAAACAGATTAGGGAATAAATATACAGATAGATGGGTGTATGGATGTGTGATAAAGCAGATGTAATAATATAATGGTAAAATCTAGGTGGTGGGATATTTGGGTGTTCATCATAAATTTCTTTCAGTTTTCTATGTTTTTGAAAAATTTCATTAAAAAATCTTGAAAAAATTCCAGTTCTTGACACGATGTCACTTTCCCACCGAAACAAAAAATAGGTTGATGCAGAAGTTGCGTTAAGTCAACTCACTCCATCTTAATAAGGTCACTGAGCCCATTTTTTGTCATTTTGTATTTCTATATTTTAGATTCATAACTTTTCCTGTTTCTCCTTACTGCTACAGGCCAACAATGAAATATGTGCTCTTGAAGATTCTGATATCCCAACAGACTTCAGACTAGTAGACTTAAATGTTTGGAAGGCTCTTCTCATTGACCTATATTTACGTGCGTTGTGTGTACGGGGGCGAGGCATACAAACATCAGTACTCTACCACGAGGAGGCGCATTTTAGGAACTGCAGTTAGGGGAGCCAAGGTTTACAATGTCTGCTCCTGGCATGTTCCTCATTCACTGTAGGGTCTTTAATGATCTTAATCATTAAACCCTGAATGTAGCAAAGAGGCCCCTCCAGTCCTGGGGTGCTGTGAAATTACTCCTGGGGTCAAGTTATACTACCTTTCTTCTCCATCTGGTGTCTTCCTAGCCAGAAAGTATCTCCATGCCCTTGGAAGTTGTACACGCTGGACAGAAAAGGCAGTTTTTAAGGAATATTCTTTGAAGTTGAGTTGAGGTAGGGAGTTTTAAAAGGACAGTCAGGGAGGACATGTGGCAGCAGAGAAATAAAGCATGAGGAACGAAAGGATGAAAGCTCCACCCTGGGAATGGACGTGGCTCAAATGTACCCAAGGACGAATCTGCAAATCTAGTCATGGGGCCTCCTTCCCAGGGTCGCCTTACCCTGGCCCCCCACCGATGCTCTAGCCTGACAGGGTTAACCAATTTAATCTGCATTTCGGATGTTCAGAGCACTTCTCGGGCACTGAGAGGCCGTGCTTTGGTTTATCTCCAGGAAAAGTGAACCTGGGGACAATATGACACTGGCCATAAGGGTGTGTCTGTCCACACAGCAGTCGCTGCAGAGCTCTCTCAGTCCCCTGGAGAGCAGAGTGGCTGTAAGGAAAACCAAATCAGTTTAAACAACCAAAAAAAGAGTCTCTTATTTCGCCCCTGCTGCTGCAACAAAGTATTAGCAACTGGGTAGTTTAAGCCACAGAAATTTATTTGTTCCCAGTTCTGGAGGCTAGAAGGCCAAGATCAAGGTATCAGCGGAGTTGGTCTCTTCTGAGGCCTCTCCCCTTGTCTTGCGGATAGCTGTCTTCTCCTTGTGTGTTCACAGTCTCCCCTGGGTGCATGGCTGTGTCCAAATCCTCTCCTTATGAAATCACCAATCCTAAGTGGGTTTGGGCCCACTCTGATGACCTCATTGTAACCTAATCACCTCTTTAAAGACATGATCTGCACATGCAGTTGTATTGCGAGGTCCCGGGGGTTAAGACTTCAATATCTGAACTTTGTGGGGGACACTGTCCAGCCCATAACAAAGTCCTATTGCTCAAAATACTGTGAAGCTTTTGAGACAAGAATGTATCTCTCTGATGAACGGTAGGGTGATGGGGAAGCTGGCTTGCTTGTGTCACGAGAATGCTGTGCTTCCCCAGAAATGCACACCAATGCCTGAGGGGCTGTGCTGGTTGCAGAGATACTTGCTTTCAGATCTCCTCTTCTCTTGTTCTGCTTGTCACAGGGGGCTAACAACAGTTCTGTTTCCTGGGCTCCCTTGTCATCTGGCTTTTGTTTCAGTTTGTCCAATGGACAGAACAGCCAGGAGAGGAAACAGGAGGAGGGATGGAGACACCAGAGTATTTCTGTCCTCCCCTAACCTCCTTTCTGCCTTAGACAATGTTTCCAGCCTCGGCTGCAGCTCCTTTACTGCTCTAGCTTCTGCTGAAAGCCATTAGCACCACGACTCCACATTCTACAGGACTATTCCTCTACAGTTCTAGCTCATCAAGATGCCCCTTGCTTTCGGTTACTGCAAACACTACCCTATCCCATGATCATGATGGTAGCGCCTTCATACAGTTAAATTGCCACACTAAACTCTATGCCTATGGACCCTCCCATCACCTAAGCAACAAATCCTTGCATTAAACTCCCTAAATTTAGAATAAGCGGAGTGGTTTCTGTTCAACTGCTGGGGTTCTGAGTGGTACAGAGTGCCCTATTGAGGACTCACTTACTAATCAAGGGGAGGTAAGGGCCAGTAGAATTTTGGCACTTACTAGGAATGTGTCTCCATCTGTACAGATAGTATGTTCAGTGTAGGGAACCTCAAGGTATGTGAGATCAGGGTTTGATTATCTATTGCTGTTAGAAAACCCCCATAAAACTTAATGGTTTAAGGAGCACCTGCATGGCTCAATCAGTTAAACGTCCAACTCTTGATTTCAACTCAGGTCATGATCTCAGGATTGTGAGATCAAGCCCCTTGTGGGGTTCTGCACTGGGCATGGAGCCTCCTTGAGATTCTGTCTTTCTCCCTCGCCCTCTGCCCCTCACCACCCCCCTCAAAAAACAAGAAAAACCAAACTAAACAAAACAATACCTTAATGGTTTTTTGTTTTGTTTTGTTTTTTACCTTAATGGTTTAAAACACTACTTACTTACAGATGATTCTGCAGCTTGGATAGTGCTCAGAGGGGAAAACAGTTCTTGGCTCTGCGTGGTGTCACCTGGGTGGTTTCACTGGTCTTTAGTATTTACTTCCAAGGTGGTCTTATTCACATGAGTGGCAAGTTGGTTCTGGCTTTTGGCTTCTGCTATTGGTGGAGCCTTGGTTTTCCTCTGCATGCCTCTCCCCATTGAACACAGCATGGCGATCTTGAGGAAACTGGACATCTTGCCTGGTAGCTGACTTACCCCAGAGCACAAGTGAAAGTTGCCAGATATTCTTAATGCCTACGCTCACAAGTCCCAGAACATCACTTCGGCCCCCATCTGTTGTTTAGAGCATTTGAGGGCAGGTCCAGTTCCCCAGGGAAGGGAAATAAATCCCACCTTTTGATGAGTGTTGGGAAAGACAAGAAACTGCTGCAAAAGGACATATATGATGAGAGATGTCATTGTGGCCCCTTTGTGAACACCATCTGCCACATCGCGGAAGTCAGGCTTTAATATATCCACCCTGCCCTGTTCTGCACGGGTTTCTGGACTAACAGGAGACAGAACTGCAGAAAAGCCAGTGAAGCCAGGATGCCAACAATTATTCTAGAGCCATAATTCTCCAGATGCACATAAGCCTTCTTCCCACTTCCCGTCTCCTCAAACACACCACTTGCTGGCCTCAGCAACATTGCGTTTCCACTTTTAAAAGAAGACATAGAGGCATCTTTGCTTTACCTTAAATTTGTAACTCACAGTAACTTAGATGTCTCAGTGGTGGGGTTTACGTCTTCCCTCATCCTTTTTTATTTTTACAGATTTATTTATTTTAGAGAAAGAGAGAGCAGGGAGCAGGGGGCTGAAGGACAGAGGGAGAGGAAGAGAGAAACCCAAGCAGGCTCCCCCTGAGCGTGGAGCCAATGCAGGGCTCTATCTCATGACCCTGAGATCATGACCTGAGCCGAAACCAAGAGTCGGATGCTTAACCGACTGAGCCACCCTGGTGCCCTTTCCCTCATCCTTTTATCACACTTCATTTTTATTAAATTTTGCTGAAGTCCAACAATATTGGTTTTTGCCGATTCGTGCCTCTGCTATTTTTCTAATCAGGAGGGGTTATATCTTTACAATATGTAACTGCTCCACTAAGTCAGAAAAGAGGGTGGGGGAGAAGGGGTGCCAGAGTTCCTGTGAGGACAAGGGTTACATAGCATCGTGTGCATTAACCAAGGAAGGTAAGCCTGTGATGATGAAGAGCGAGCGGCCTGCCCCACCGAGAGCTCCTGAGTAGCTGCCTCTCACCTCCCCAGCAATAAAGATGTCAACCACCAAAAAGAAAGAGAGAGAGAGAGAGATTGTTAGTCAATTAAGATAGCCTTGTAAATTGGCCCCAAATTTCCCCAGGCTTCTAAACACCCAAGAAGCTCAACTATATTCTGAAGATAATTATTAGCATCATCAATTTCTTCTCATTTTACTTGGTAAAGAGAATTAGTGTCTGCCAATGGCTAAACTCCCTTAAATGTTCCCTACAAATCACCTTGAGCTTGTGGTGCACATGAAATAATGTAAAAATGAAAAGACTCAAGATTTCTTTTATATCTCAGGAAAGACTACCTATAATGGTTTGAAGGCTTGGAAATGGTGAACATGAATGATATAGACAACATCTTTTTTCTTATTCTGTAGTTTTTGCTTCTTCTTTGTAACCAATCTCTGCCCCATCACAAAACTGGTGATCTGGTGTTTTCAATTCTCCTCCCCTCTCATCCTTATCACTCATCTGGCTAATTTGCACATGCACACAAACGCACACAAACATATGCACGCATGCCTCGTTTCCTTTGCTTTCCTCTTTCAAAGTTTAAATACCTTTAATGAACCGATTTGTGTGCTGGGAGGGTCGGATGCATGCACTGGAGGGGGTGGAGACTGGTGTTCACACACCTGACAGTCTTCACTGGGTAAAGCTGGTGTACAGACTGCTAGGATGTCAGAGGGGCACGCAGAGAAACGGGCTGATGGACTGAGCTTCCTATGAAGACAAAGGCAGCAAAGTAGAGTGACTTCCAATTTCCCCTCTGAGAGGATGATAATCCAGCTTTCACTCTGGGGGGCCCTTGAAAAGAGGCACACAGAGACAGTTCCCCAAAATGCACACTGACTGTAAAGAGAAGAAAGGGGACAGAGTGACAATTAGGTGAGCAAAGACACAAGAGTAGACAACGTACTGCAGATGCCTATGAGGGGGCAGCCCAAGCAGTAGTTTTGGGGGCAGAGGTTATGGCTGTGGGAGAGCCCAGGGCCCCATGGCGGGGCAGGGCTGGGATTTGCAGGGGAGCTGCTGCCTGAAGCATCTGCTTACAAGCATCTGCACAATCTCCAGCCTGAGACCGAAACTGCCGGAGCTTGGGCAGGAGAGATCGTCAGTAAATTATTACAAAATAAAGGCATTCATATGGACATCGTGATAAAATGTATCAGGGAATTCTTACAAATCTTCAAAGAGAATACCCACAGGCTTACAAATAGAAATTAAATTTGAAGGTCACCCTATTTGATGGTAAAGAACATTATATATTCACATGAAGTTTTGGATGAGTCTATTATTAATGAGGAAGATAATTTTAAAATTAATGGCTAAGTTATCAAAGATACAGTGATCAACTACAAAAG
Source organism: Callorhinus ursinus (assembly GCF_003265705.2). Taxonomy (NCBI): domain Eukaryota; kingdom Metazoa; phylum Chordata; class Mammalia; order Carnivora; family Otariidae; genus Callorhinus; species Callorhinus ursinus. The sequence goes on along the minus strand of NW_027397065.1, from coordinate 86,700,310 downwards.
CAGTTGTTTTGAATTGTGTAAAAATCATCAATCCACTTTTGAGTTCTTGAATTATATCCACAAGTTGTAGGAAATGCCAGATGAGACATTAAAATAGGATCATCATAAAATAGGATCATGAACATTTACCTTTAAAACTAAATCAGTCCACACAAGAAATTGTACATGGATGTTTATAGCAGTTTTATTCATAACTGCCAAGACTTAGAAGCAACCAAGATGTTCTTCAGTAGGAGAATGAACAAATGAACTATGGTCCATCCAGACGGTGGAATGTAGACACTAAAAAGAAATGAGCTATCAGTCATTGAAAGACATGGAGGAACTCTTTTTTTTTTAAATGCATATTACTAACTGGAAGAAGCCAATCCAAAAAGGCTACATACCATAGGATTTCAACTTTATGACATTCTGGAAAAGGCAAAACCATAGATGTAAAAAGGTCAGGGGTTTCCAAGGGCCAGGGGAAGAAACAGATAAACAGGTGGAGCATAGAAAATGTTTGGGGCAGAGAAACAATTCTGTATGATACTATAATGGTGGAAACACATCACTATACATTTGTCCAAACCCATAGAAAATACAATAGTGAGCCCTACTGTTAAGTGTGGAATTTGGGTGACTATGAGGCTGTAATGCAGGCTCGCTGATGGTAATAAACACACCACCCTGGTGGGTAATATTGGTGGTAGGGGAGGCCGTGCATGTGCAGGGGTGGGTGTATATGGGAACATTCTGTTCAATTTTGCTGTGAAACTATATTTGCTATAATATATAATGTCATCTAAAAATGTATCAAAACAAATTCAGACACAAAGTTCATTTGTATGAGGAGTTAAATATTTTTAGAAATATTATTCTACAAGAATCACTACCTTAAGATGTAGTAAAATTTATACTTCAACATAATTTAGCAGAAATATATTCCAATGTCGTCACAGTATATATAATGCTTTTCACTAGAAAGTAGAAAGATTCTACTCAAAATTAAAATTTATCAAAAATTACTTGTGATCTTACATTTGCCCAGAGCAAGTGATGTTGCTTTTGATCATATCAATAGAAGATGAAGTTGCTGTGGGTTTACGTTTCAATGATTTAGAATATGAATTTTCAGAAAAGTGACCTCAATCAAGATATCAGATTCATGAAGCATTATTATTATTTATAAATAAAATTATTGCACTAGAATAATTTTTGCAATTTACAAGGTTGAGTTGTTACTCATGTGTAAAATTACTATTATATTTCAAATATTTCTAAATAAAAAGGGTCTATTTCTTAGTAGTTTTAACTTCACTTTTTTTCCTGTCTTTTGAACATTGGCTCACATTTTCATTTTTGCATCAGCTCCACAAATTATGTAGCTGGTTCTGTTTATAAGCATATTAAGTCCATAGAATATACGTATTTATTTACCTCAAATCTATTTTCTTTTCCTTTAGGAAGTACTTCTAAGCTGCTTGGCTTTCTTCACATCACTAATATATTCTAACTAATATTCTCTTTCAGATTAATTACTCTGAATTGATTGCATAAGCTAGTAGAGTAAACACGCCTAATGATTTGTAAACTTCCTCCAGCCTTCTATGTGTTTTAGTGTCTCTAATGGAAACTGTCACCATTTAATTTATTTGTTCATGTCTGTGAATATCTCTCCCTCGCAGTGCATTAAATGGGCTCTGAGCCTATCACCCTGAGGTGAGAGTGGCCTAATTCCCAGTTTAAATATGAACTTGCAGAGGGGCATCTCTGGTCCATCCCTAGGAATGGTTCTTGGGCACCCCACATGAGTTCTCCTCTGAAGTCTGTGGGCCAAGAAATGGAGAACCTCTGAATACCACTTTGATTTTAGCTGTCCCCTGGCCTACAGCAGATGCCAGTTTGGGGCCTTCTAATTCACAACAGGCCTCCGCCATCCTTAGAACACACCATTGTCCCTTCGAATTGTGAGAAAATCTGTCACAGGCTGATTCAGTGACACGGCTGTTCTGGGGACTCATGGAGAAACTATATGGATAGGGTTCCACAACCAATCTTTCAGAGTGTGAGTTAATACAAAATCTGATCAATTACTATTGTTATTATTTTCAGAGAAGAGGGAAGATGCATTGCTATGTGGTGTAGAACTTTCCTGAATGGGTAGCAATCCCTGAATCTAAACTGTACAGCTGGGAGCTGGGGGGAGGTGGTGCTAAGAGTAGCTTGAGAGACCTGAGTCTCTCCATGTCTCACTCATTCCAACCTCAGTCCTACCAAAGAAACCGGTGATATAAGAAAAATAAAAAGCAGAGAATGGCCCCTCCTTCCATTCAGACTACTGTCCTAAGTCTCTCCTATATAAAAATTCTAGAACCTATCTTGGGGAAGAGGGATGGAGGCAGATGGTGCTATTCTTCAGAAGTGTAGGTCCCTGGTGTTCTGTGATGTGGAAGGTTCTGGGCCCAGGTCTGGAGGAAGAACCTGGTACCTCCTTGGCAGCCCAACATAGATGGAGGTCTCAACATGATCATACAATGTTTGCTCAGCACGAGGCTGGTCTTCCACCCAGACATGATTTGGCAGTCTGCTCACAAATTTCTGTATTTTCCGAAGACATAACTGCCACTCTTTTCTTTGCACTGGATGATTAACTTCAGATTTTTAGCTAAGAAGTGCCAATGCTTTTCCTTTGACTACACACCATGCATAATTTATTTGTAACAAATCTCTCATATCATCTCGTATTATCTTGCTTAGCTCTGATTTATGACATAAGATGTATGACAATATCTTTTACTCAGCTCTTTAAGCTGATAACAGAGTCTCTCCATCTAGTAATAACTTTAGGTCTGGACTTCTTAAGAGAAAGTTTATTAAATGCGATCTAAACAAATGGAGATTTCTGGGGGACCCGTTTTTATCCTGTCAAGAAAGCGCGCCATGAGCCTAAAGCCACCTCTTTAGCATTCTGCCGCCAGCTAAAGGATTAATGCCTCTTATTGGTCAGTTTGGGAGAGTGAGGGCACATGCTCAGCTGATATCTGTCCTTTTTTGCCTTGGGAACAGACCAGCCAAGCCCACCCCAGCCCGATGCTGAGACTGGATGGCAATGTGTGTGTAATTCTGGAACTCAGCAAGCTCCCACATAAGCTACATCCTCCAATTTAGCCCCCATTGATAGATAATACAGCTTATAATTTAACCACTATGTTGAATTTTTTAAAAAATTTCTCAACTTGTTCATGTGGAGGAGGCATGTAGACGGATATTATTGGGGATGTGGAGATAGCCCAGTGAAAGTTTTTTGGTTAATATAGTCAATGAAACCACACAACCCATCTGCTGCTGAACACGACAATTGTCTCTACTGAGTCAAGAGTAATTTGACCTCCAGTTGCTTAGTGTTCCTCGGGATTGTTTACATGGGAAATATATTTTACATACATTGCAAGAAAGCCCTACGGATGCTTCTAAGACTAGTTAATGCTTAAAGATGAAGCACCCGATAATGATTCTTTCTGGGCAATTCAATTATGAAGAATGTGTACATGTTGGCTGGGGAGCCTCTGGGTCTTTCCTGCTTTCAGGGTTTCTGGCAGAAATACACAATGAAGACTGCTATTTGTGGACTGGTAATTGCTGGGTTCAAGCATGTGTGGTGACCCATCCATCATCCCTACGGGGAGGTGCTCTGCTACTTTCAGATTGTCATTATTACATTTTGTTCATCCCAGTATTTCAGAATTAATCTGTGCCTCATCTAAATGCAAAATAGGTGACAGTACTGCAAATGAGCAGAAAGCTAAGATGAAAAAAACCCAACTGTGACCCTAAGAAAGGATGGGTTATGGAGCTAAGCTTTTGATGAATTGGCAGTCTCGGCAGTAATGTCATGATTAACTAATCACGTGTTGCTGCACTGTTACACTGTTTTTACTATGAAAATGTAGTTGATTGTCAGTGAAATGTATCCTAAATTTAGCGTAGATGGAGCATTCAAAAGGTGCTCTTCGATTCTGGGGACTCATGGGTGTAGAAAAACTCCCCTCTGGAACTGAAACAAGCATTCTATACATGAAGGAGCTCAGCCAGCAGTAGAAGAAATTTCCCAGAGGTGATTTTCACTTCTGCTGATGAAACTAGAGTGTCTTGCAATTCAGTCAGGAGCATGAGATGGTTTTTAAAACTTCAGGCATTCTTGTAGTCATTTTCTAATGATGTGTCACTGACTGCCACAAAGTTATCACGTCTTACCTGGATCCTCTGTTCAGGGTTTCTCCAGACTATGATGATGACGTCTGCTTGCCTGTGGTCTCATCTGGAGGCTTGACTAGGGAAGAATCCCTGTCAATCTCATTGAGGTTGGAAGAATGCATCTCTTTCAACTGTCTTGCTGAGGACTCTGGCTTCCTACTGGGTGCTGAAGGGAGGCTGCCCTGAGTTTCTTTGCCACATGGCCCTTTGCACAGGAAGTCATGACATGGCAGCTTACTTCTACAAAGGAAAGAAAATTTCTGTTTCCTCATAAGAGCTCCAGTTCTCTTTTAAGGACTTTCTTCACCTGATTAAGTCAGAACCACTCAAGATAATCTCTCTTTTGCTTAACTCAAAAAATCAGCTAATTTGTGGTCTTAATTATCTGCAAAATCCCATCACTTTTGTGATAAATGTAACTTAATGAAGGGAGTTAAATCTGCTTATTTTCCCAAATAACATAGCCTAATCAAAGGAGTGACAACCATCCCACTCGTCATACTGTATTGGTCAAAATCAAGTCACAGTTTATGCCACAGTCAAGGGAAAGGACTTATCCAAGGGCAGGCATCCTTGAGTGCCACCATAGAATATATCTGTCACAATTCTTAATAGTTTACCACATTTGCCATGATTTGTTATCCAGTGAATTGAGTATATTTTAGAAAAATCTTCATGATCTCAGATTTATCCAGTCCATCCCAGAGAAATAGAGATTTGACTCCAGGAAATTCTTACTGATTATCCGGACAAATAAATACTGCTTAAGTTTTCCTGGATTAGTGGACATATCCCTTAAGAAAGTTATTTCCTCTGACCTCTTTCTGCCCTCCAAATAACCTTGAAATGCATATTTTGGTCTCCTGAATGAATGTACCCATCACAAGAAGGTGTTCTGAGAAAAACTAGCAATACCACTAGCCCTAATCCTGTTGTGAATGACTAAATTGACACTGGTTTCTCTCCATCTTAAAATTTTGTTGAGTTGAGATAGTCCCTGCTTGCTTGGTCAGCTGGGATGAGCCAATTTTTTTTCCATGGAAACCACATGAAGTATGGGGGTTGCGTGGCTCAGCCTGAAGTGGCCAGTGGGGTGTCCTCCTCAGCATCACTCCATCCCCAGAACCCCCCTTGGACTTTAACATGACCTTCGTGTTTTCTGTCAACACAGATTCTGAACCCATATTCTTCTGTTAGGGTAGTGTCTCTCAACATGGCCCCTTAGCAATGGAAACATCTCCCAACATAGAATTGTTTCTAGGCTTTGATAACTAAGATCAATTGGCACAAAGGCAGACATACTCAAAGGAGGAGAAAGTGACTGAGTCTGGCTTTAGAACCACATCTTGTTAAGACCCAAGTGTAGTATTTTCCTCTGTCCTGCTCCTGTTGCTTTTCTAAGAACCGGGGTGCCCTCCCCACCCCCAGAGTTGCCACCTCGTGAGTCATGGTTGTCTTTACTTGTAGATTTGGAAATGCTCCAAACACTTTCCCACTTGTCCCATGCTACTGCTACACATAGGAGACCCCCCTCTGGAATTCATGGCAATTTTAGTTTTAGAGGAATAGGGTTCAGTCTCTACGTCCTCCATAGGGCACTGGCTGACTAGCAAGAACTTGGGTCCAGCTTTTTTTTTTTTTTTTGACCCAGAAATCTCGGTTTCTGCCCCAATACTTCCCACCTACCCACAGCTTTCTCTGGCCTTAGATTTTTGAGCCAGAAATGCAAATCATTTTCATGCATTTTTACCTTAGCCTCTGAGAGCCCAGCCCAAGTGACTTCATCAACAATGAACTACATACTTTCCAGGTCCATCTCGCATCCTCAGGGTTGGGGAAGGTATGGAAACCAGGCTTGCTTAGAACATCAGATAGGATCTTTCCTTCTCTAATTCCTGTGCTTCAACCTGCTGGTGAAGTTTCTGTCACCTTCTTCCCACCAATCTTCTCCTTTTAGTCATGCTAATTAAATTTCACTTGTGTTGAGGATAAATCTCTCCTCCCCTAGGCCCTGTTTAGGATTTCCTCATTCCCTCACCAAGAGAAATACTTCTGAGGGTACCCATTGCAGGAGGAACAGACATTATACAAGATTCTTTCAGAAGATTTTTTTAAGACTTGAAGAATATCATGAAGGTGTTCACTGACTTTTGTACTTCATCTATGTTGCTAAGACATCATATTAAAAGATCAAACATTCTCCATTATACCATATTGACAAGTGATGTCTTTCTGAATGGATATGATTCCTAACATCTGTGTTTATTTACAATGACAAAATAAGTTTTATTTTCTAAGACTAGGTGAGGTAAATAGTCAAAACCAAAACACCAGGAAAGAATTTCTACAAATCAAGGATTTTCTAAGAGTTTTGAGGTAAAACTAAAATCTCAGTATGACAAAATACCTACCCTAATAATGCAATATTGATTCCAATCAAGACAGGTGTTTGAAAGTCAAAGGGGAAAGTAGGCACGGAGTGACAACTGGAAAATATTATTTTCTTATATTATTAAATGGCATGAGAGCATGTCTTACTTAGCCCATCTCTCACAAAGAACTTGGACATTCTCCCTCTGCAATCAGTTGCAGTTAAATGAAAACTCCCTGAAACAAATGGAAGAGCCAGTTTCAGGGATTGCCTGCATTAAAATACTCACTTCTGGAATAATCACTTCTGAAATACGCCAGATGCTTTACAAACAAAATGATTGGCACGAGGGCAGGAGGCTTCCTGGGAAACACCATTCTGCACTCTCACTGCACATGAACTCTTCCAACACTCTCTTTTGGAACAGTAATCCTGGGTCACTAGGCCCCAGAATAGGTTGTGCTTAGGTATAATTTTAATCTACTCTCATCTCACTTAGCATGAGAACTGAAATGTCGCATATCTCTTTAGTAATCATCTGATTTCAGGTTTTATTTTATGTTTCAGAGTCTGATAGTTCAAGCATTCTCTGGTGCAGATGATTCTGTGATTGCTATTGTCTGGCAGAGGAGTCCACCATCAACCAAGAAACGTGCCATATTCAAGGAAGTGCGAACGTCAACCCAGAACAAAAGAATTTATTAGATGGAACAAACAATACAGCCTCTGCCAGAAGCTCCTGGTGATTTATATTCTTCAGCCTCTGTTCTTGGCAAGTAATTAATCCAGTAACAAATATGTATTGAATTCCCATTATTAAATATCTACTACATTTCTACCATGTTAATGGCTCCAAAGGGAACCTAAGATATATTGATAAGACATACATAATGGTGATTATAAAAATAATCCCAGAGGGTCTAATAATGGCCATCTCTCTTTATCACTTTCCTTCTATGTGCTAGGAGCTCTTCTAGGTGCTTCACACAAAGGTTTGGAAATTCTCCTTGAGGAAACTTCAAGGTGGGAAAAACTAGCCTTCTTTTAAAAAATAAGAAAAACAAGACTCAGAGTAAACTTACCTAAATCTTCACATACATAATGGATGAACAAGAATTCATTGTTATTATATTAATTAATATGAGGATATTATCGACAGATAGTTGGTTTGAGTTATTAGGCAAGTGGGATTATCTGATAATGAGAAGAGAATTTGGTGAGTCAGAATCAGAATGGAAGGATAGATTTGAATTGACTGGTTCATTTATTTTTTTTTCAGGCTCTGATGGAATAGTTTTATTCTTGGGACCTGAAAATTAGAGAACCTTTATCTAGCCATGGTCTTGGTAGTGAACATAGGTTACTTAATATCTACTAGATAAACTGCTTTCCACTGAACTGGATAAGAATGGCCAATTTTTATCTCTGTGGTTATGCTTTTGTCCTCATTTTAACACTTTCACTTTTTGGAGTTAATGACTAAAAAAAACAAACAAACAAAAAATGAAGATACAACCTCCCCTTTTAGGATTTCTTCACTCCCTCATCAAGAGAAACACTTTCAAGAGTACCCATTGCAGGAGGAACAGACATTAAGCAGGATTCTTTTAACAGTTTTTTTAGAAAATTGGAGAAATTCATTTTTGGCTAATTGCCTTCAAATTCAATCTTCAAAATAAAAGTCCTTGGGTAGTTTCTTAACTCATTTTCCTGGCAAAAACTATATCTAAAATAATCCCACCAGTTCCAGTAAGATCAGTCACACGAGGCAATCAGCCTTGCATACTGCTCCAATTTCACTATATTCAGAGGTCTCCAGGAATTTCTAGTATTGAAGAGTTTTACTTTTGGTGGTGTTGTTTATAATCAACAAATATAATATTATTCACCCTTAGGAGTTCTTGACAAATAACATGTCCTACACACACAGTTAAAACATGAAAAAGAACTAAGGCTTTTAAAGAATTGTAGGGACCCAAGCAATCTGTAAATGTGGCTCTGTATTTTGATTCCCACTGGGGTCTTTTCAGATTGGAAATAATTATCATCACCTTCTAGGAAAAAGTCAAGTAAGATTTTAGTATCCTGGTATCTCTTTCTACTTCTACCTTCAGGATAAAAGTGACAGGCTCTGTGAACAAAACTTTGGATCTTGGTTAATGGTTCTGGGAAGGAAAACTTTGGTGCTTGCTGACCCAGACAGTTCTCAGATTTCTTTCTCATTTAGTCAGGCACAAGGTCTCACTTGAATAGAGTTAAATTCAAGGAGTAATTGGGCTTTCAGTTTGGGGGAGGAACACACTCCAGCTTGATGTCATGATGGGGAAAATTTATGAGGTTGCATTTTTGTGAAACCTTTTACTACCAACTTTTTAATGATAGCTTTTGTAAATAATCTTTAAATCCTGAAGAGCTCTTTAACTGATGGATTAGAATGTTTTGTTACTTTGAAAAAAACTTTAACAGCCATTGCAAAACTCTGTGCCAATTCCACTGAAAGTAGGAAGTCCCCCCCACTCAGTTCCCATCCCCGTCTCATGGAGGAAACAGAAACTTCTTAATGAGGTCAGTAATGACAATGCCATGTCATTGGCAACTACAAACTTGTATATACCATAGGAATGGAGAACTTTTCTGGCTATTTGTTTTCTTCCATGAAGAATCTAAAATTTTCAGAATCAAGTAAAGAAAATCTATAAAGAAAGGAAGTATTATAATTGGTAGGATTGAAAAGTGTACACTAGTTCTACTTCCATAGATGATTTTGGATTTTTCTGAGCTCCTAAAGATTTAGCCACAAGCTACCACCAGCCCAGAATCTTGTTGTACATAGATATATTAGGATTACACTTTGAAGCGAAGCAGCACAAAATCACAAGGAGTGGTCAAAAGGATGCCTAGGAGAATATTGCTGACTCTTGGTTTAGATCAACAGTCAAGCTATTAAAAAACTGGCCTCTCACTGTGTCCTGGAAACCAGCAGGTATGAAGGCCTGGTCTGAATACCTCTGTTGCAGATCACCTATTCTCTCTGGACCTCACTTCTATTTTATAAAATGAGACCAGCCTCAAAGATGCTTTGTACTTTTATAGCATCAAAGTGGAAAAACGTGCATGACCCTAGTGAACTATTCAATTCAACACATGCCGGTTAAACATCTACTACATAGAGGGCTGGACAACATAAAAATAAAACATATCCCCTGCCTTCTAAAGCTTGCAGTCTAGTGGGTTCTGCTGCAAAACTATCACTGAAAATCTTAGTTATTTTCTCAACTATGACTCTTAGAATATATAACTGTTTCAGCTTATTGCTCTGTAGTTGGAATAAATTACTGTCTCAGCTTTCTTTTCATATATTTTACATTAACAAGTGAAATTTAAGAGAGTTATTAATGTAAATTAGCCAGGTAACATAACCAAGTAAGACATTATATATGCATGATGGAAAATTTAAGATTTCTCACATCCCTTCACTACTAGGAGATACTATATGACCAAAGGAAATTTCTTTCTAGGAGACTACATGTTGGAGCAGGCAAATGAGGAAGATAATAAGACTATAAACTGATAAAGATCCCCGCACAATATGACTTCACAAAAGTAATCTGTTCTCTGATGGGAGGCGAGGGCCCCAAGTATACAAGTAAAACCTACACCTCAGAGAAGAACCTGGAATCTGAGAATCAGACCCAGATTGTGTCTGGATATTCTTGCAAGAATGAACAAATCTGGGGCACCTGGGTGGCTCAGTCAGTGAAGTGTCTGCCTTCAGCTCAGGTCATGATCCCAGGGTCCTGGGATCAAGTTCCGCATTGGGCTCCTTGCTCTGCAGGGGAGCCTGCTTCTCCCTCTGCCTCAGTCTGCCACTCCTGCTTGTGCTCTCTCTGTAAAATAAATAAATAAAATCTTTTAAAAATTTTAAAAAAAAGAATGAATGAACCCCTTTCCCTTCCTCTATGGGCTGTTCTTTAAATGCCACAGTTTATGCTCATGGGCAGAGCTCTAGCCCTTGTCCATCCAGATGAGCTCTATTCCCATGCTTCTGTAAATGTGTGCTGCCTTCCCGCCCACAGGGAGTTTAAGAGCAACTGGAGAAAGGAAGAAGTATGTGAAATCTTTAAGATGTAAATTGCTATGAATGATAATTCTATTTCTTTGAAAAAAAAACTAGTAATACAAAATTTGTTTTTTAAGAGATATGTCTAGGCATTGCATTGGTTGTTAATGCTTAATAAAATGGAAATGCAATAAAATCCCTTCCAATGGTGAGATTCTGCAATTTTAAGATGAACTATATGCATTTAACAGCTTGTGAACACAAATGTTTATAAGCTGACCTGTGCAAAGGTGGTTTGTTCCATCGCATGCCCTTTGCAAAATTTCTGTTCTTATCTGTCCGGTTTCTCTGAGATACTGAGAAATCAGAACTCCTCCAACTCCAAAGGAGGACATTTTCTCTACATTCCCTAAAGCCAAATCAGAACAGACTCCCAATCAAGTGAATAATCAATAATCAATAAATCAATAATCAAGTGAGTGCTTCGGGGGGTTAAACAGCTGACATTATTAGTGGAGATTTTAAATTGTACTCATTTCACCAGACATTCCTCCAATATATGCAGTAATTTTTATCATTTTCAGATCATAGAAAATGTCCAGGAAAAGCCTCCTTATACTGTGTTTCAGTGCAAAGCTTGCTCTCGGCAGGGGAAACCTACGAATCAGCTTTTTGGGCAGCTCTCCTCACCTTCCTCGTAGCACTCCACAGTAAGAGCCTGCAGAGAGCAGGTAGTCCAGGAATCCCTGTGAAAGTGAATATCATCTTCACAATGCTAGTGAAAGGAAAACAATCTTCAGTTCTTATCTCATTAAGCAATGTGATTTGGAGATTAATAAGATCCAAATGGAGGTTAAAATAAGAGTAAGCCAGAGATTGAAAGGTTCAATTATATGCAATCTGGAAACTGTCCAAAATTTCTGCCCAGTGGGTTTCTTTTGTATGTTTCTTTGTTTTATTAAAGTCGTCAATTTGGGGGCGCCTGGGTGGCTCAGTCGTTAACTGTCTCCTTCGGCTCAGGTCGTGATCTCAGGGTCCTGGGATCAAGCCCCGCATCGGGCTCCCTGCTCGGCGGGAAGCCTGCTTCTCCCTCTCCCACTCCCTCTGCTTGTGTTCCCTCTCTCGCTGTGTCTCTCTCTGTCAAACACATAAATGAAATCTTTTAAAAAAAATAAAGTCATCAATTTGAACTGCTTGATAGAAATAATCAAATTCTAAGCCTATCTTTTTAAATAAATTTTTATATTAAAATGGTTATGGATTTACAGGAAATTTGTGGAGGCAGTAGAGTTCCCATGTACCCCATACCCAGTTTCTCCCATTAATATTTTATTATTTACATCCTATTAATATCTTATATCAGTAGTGTACAGTTATCTCAATCAATCAGTATTGATCATTTTATATTAGCTAAAGTCCATGTGTACCTAATGTCCTTTTTCTAGTCCAGAATGCCATACTCCATTGAGTTGTCCTTTCTCTCTGGGCTTTTCTTGGCTGTGACAATACCTCAGTCATTTTCATCATGTCATATCTAGAGTCCATATTGTCACCATTACCTCTTACTCCCACTGTGGCTGTTAATCCTGATCACCTGCCTGAGGTCGCATTTGTTGGGTTCTCTATGGTAAAGTTACCCCCTTCCCATCTCCACACTGTACTCTTCAAAAGGAGGTCACTATATACAACCCGCACTTAGGGAGTGGGGAGTTAGGCTCCACCTCCTTGAAGTTGAGTGTCATACATTATTTGAAATCCTTCTGAAAGAAAATTTATTATCCAAATTTTTTTTTCTTATACAACCATTAATTTGTATCAGTATGAATGCATGGAAATTAGTTTAAACTTTGGGTTAGAATACAATACTTTATTAATTGTGCTGCTTAAATTGTTCCATTTGTACCAGCTGGGGGTTCTGTCAGCTGCCTCCTGGGTCTCTTTGATATGTTCGCATCATTGTGAGCTTTTTCAAGGACTTCCTTCCTTTCTGACATTATAACATGCTCCCGGATTATCTCAAATCAGCAAATTTTTCAAGTATCCCTGGTTCTTTTCATTGGAGAATGGTCATAAAAAGTAAGATCTGGTTGATGGGTGTGCTTGTTGGTACTGGGGTGTCATTGCTTCTAGGCCCTCTCATCTAGGAGCAGGGAAATATATGTGTGTAGACTGACATGTGTGTATGCACATGTCCATAAGCATCTCTTTGTGTGTCCATCTGTACACACACACACACACACACACACACCTGGACATAAGTACATACCAAGGTCTCCAACTCTAGTCCATGACCATATGGATCACTGATGCCTTATCTCTATGATTGTCTGTGATCTTTCATTCCAACAGTTAGAAACTTGGCTGTCACAATTTGCCATCTACTTAATTAACTGTTTATTACTCATCGTGCAGTTCCAGTACATATGGTCATGGTTTCACATTTTTAACCTGTAGGGAGTAACTTCATTAACTAGAGTACAGTATTTATATGTAGTTTGCTTTGCCCTTATTTAGTCTCGTAGACTCCACTAATTCCCAACATTATGAAGGTCAGCACTGTTTGTTCCCACTTATAAGTGAGGTTGTATCACATATTTGTACACAATAGAATCTTTTGTCACTGTCTACATTCTATCCTGGGATCTCCTGACCTCCTAAGGGAATTTTTAAAAATGAATATATATTAAGGTTTACTCTGTGCTATAATGTTCTATGGGTTTTGACAATTGCATAGTGTCATGTATCCATCATTAAAACATAATAGAAAAATTTTTCACAGTACTAAGTCCCTTGGGCTTGACCTAATCAACACTTCCCCAGCCCCTAACTCCTGGCAACCACTGATCCATTTACCATATCTACAGTGTTACCTTTTCTAGGATGTAACATAATGGAATGATATTTATGTAGCTATTTCAAATTAGCTGGGGTTTTTTGTATGCAATATGCATTAAGATACACCCATATCATTGCATGGACTGGAAGCTCATTCTCTTCAATCACATGTATTCCATTGTTTTTTTTTGTACCACATTCTATTTATCCATTTAGCTAATGAAGGACATCTTGGTTTCTTCCAGTTGGGGATAATCATGAATAAGGCTACTATAAATATTGATGTGCTTGTTTTGGGAGGACATAAATTTTCAAATATGTTGGGTAAATACCTACCAGAATAATTGCTGGATCATATGGCATGACTCTGCTTAGCTTTGTAAGAAACTAGCAAAATGTCTTCCAAAGTGGCAGTACCATGTTCCATTCTAACCAGCAATCAATGAGATTTCCTGATTCTTTTTATTCTTGTCAACAATTGGTATTGTAGGGTTTTTTTAACTTCAGGAATTAAAATAGGTGTGTAGCCCTATCTTACTATTGTTTTAACTTGCATTTCCCTAATGACAAATGATGTTGAGCATTTTTTCATAGGATTAATTAACATCAATACACCTTCTTGGTAAGGTGTCTGTTCATATTTCTGCTGTGTCTAGTTGGGTTAGCTGTTTTCTTGTTGAATTTTAAGAGTTCCTTATATATTTGAGGTGCAGATCTTTTTCTCAAGTATGAATTTTATAAATATTTTTTCACAGTCTCTGGATTGCTGTTTTATTCCTAACAGTGATTTTCCTTGAGAGAAGGTTTTAACTCTAGTACTTTCAACATATCAAATTTATCTTTCATTATTGGGGGTTTGGTGTCATACCTAAAAACTCATCACCAAAACCAAGATGACCTAGATTTTCTCCCATATTTTCTTCTAGAAGTTTTATAGCTTTGTATTTTACTTTTTGGTCTTTGAACCATCATGAGTTAATTTTTGTGTAAGGTATAAGATCTATGTCTAGATCTGTTTTTTTTTGTTGTTGTTGTTGTTGTTTAGTTGATTTTTTTTTTTTTGCATGTGTTAGTTGAAAAGATTATCTTTTCTCCATTAAATTGCTTTAGTGCCTTTGTCAAAAAGCAGTTGACTATATTTGTGGGATGTTTTTCTGGGGTCTTAATTTATTCCTTTAATTTATGTCTATTCTTTATACTACCTTGCCATCTTGACTACTGTTGGTTTACAGTAAGTCTTAAAATTGAATAGTGTGTGGCCTCCAATATTTCTTCTTCCATATTCTTTTGGCTATTCTAGATCTTTTACCCTTCTCTATAAAGTTTTAGAATTAGTTGGTCAATATGTACAAAATAGTTTTCTGGGAGTTTGTTTGGAATTACATTGAATCTGTAGTTCAAGTTGGAAAGAATTGCCATTTTCAAAATAGCAAACACTTTCATCTATGAACGTAAAATATATCTCCATTTATTTAGATCTTCTTTCATTTCTTTTATCAGTGTTTTCTAGATTTTAGTGTACAGATTCTATACATACTTTGTTAGAATTATGTCTAAGTATTTCTTATCTTGCAACCTTATAAGTACTATTGCTTTTTTAAAATTTCAAATTCTAATTATTAATTACTGGAATTCAGTTGACTTTTGTATATTGGATTTGTGTCCTGTGACCTTGCTACATTCACTTTTTACTTTCAAGTTGTTTTTTTTTTCAGATTTTGCACATACATAGTCATGTCATCTGTGAATCAAGACAGTCATTTCTTCCTTTCCAGTCTATATATTTTTACTTCTTTTACTAGTCTAATTGCTCTAATGAGACTTCCAGTACAATATTGAATAGTAGTAATAGAGGACATTGTCTCATTCCCAATCTTAGGGATGCATATCCAGTTTCTCATCGTTAAGTATGATGCTATCTATTTTTTTGTAGTTCTTCTTCATCTAGTTGAGAAAATGCCTCTTTAGTCCAAGTTTCCTGATAGTTGTTATAACGAGTGGATATTGGACTTTGTTGTATGCTTCTTCTGCATCAGTTGGTAAGGTCATATGATTTTTGTTTCTATGTGTGGTAGATGACACTGACTGATTTTGTCTGTTGAAGAAGCCTTGCACACTTGGAAAAAATCTCTCGTTGCTTGTAATATATATATATTTTATATATCATTAAGTAAAATTTGCTAATATTTTTGAGAACCATTTTGTCCCTATTCATGAGCGATATTATTTTGTATTGTCTTTTTTTATAAGGTCTTTATCCAATTTTGTTATTAGAGTAATGCTATATTTAGTGAGTTAGAAAGTGTTCTGTCTGCTTCTATTTTTTTTTTTTTTGGAAGAAATTGTGCAGGATTATTATTTTGTCAATCCCAAGGCCAGAAGCACTTGTCTGAGGTACTTTACTAGAAACCTTTGATGAGATATATTAGCTCTGTTTTCAGTGATAGAAGATTCATAATGTATAAGATTCATAATGTATAAGAATCAATGAGAATTGATTCTCATTTTATGAAAGGATTTGAGATCATTGGAAGGAGAAAAGTAACTTCACATTATCCCATGGATTTTAGGAATATGTTTGTCTCAGGGAAAACTTAGGGAGATTAGTCTAATCCACATTCTGTAGTTTGGCATGGGACGAAGGGAGTGGGGATAACTGCTTAGCTAATAGGTTAGACTACTTCATACCTGAGAGGCAATAGTGAACATATATGTCACATCTTCTTATCAAGTCAAAACAGAGTGGCCTTCCATCCTGATTTACCCAGTACAGGTTCATTTTGCCTAATGTCCAATCAACTTGTCCAATTTGGATTTGCCTTGAGTTTTTCATTTTTTCAGAAAAGCATTATTAATTGTTGTATGAAAATAAGTTGGGATGTTTGAACCAGATTTCCACACTGTACATCCAGCTTATCCTTCAGCCATCATCTAACCACATAAATAAACCTATATATCCTACAGTGACTCTAGACATTTTTTTAGGTACAAGTCCTATAGGTTTTTCTTGTTTCTGTTAAAACCTAATTGGAAATATTTGATCAACTATTAAATTAACTGGTGGATTAAAAAACATAAACTTATTTTTTTTTAATTTTCTTTTAAATTTTTATTCAAACTCCAGCTAGTTAACATACAGTGTACTGTTAGTTTCAGGTGTACAAATTAGTGATTCAACACTTACATACAACATGTGGTACTCATCACAACAAGTGCACTCCTTAATCCCCATCACTATTTAGCCCTTCCCCCAACCCACCCCGCTCTGGTAACCATCAGTTTGTTCTCTATAGTTAAGAGTCTGTTTCTTGGTTTGCCTGTCTTTTTTCCCCTATGAGCTTTTTGAAAAAAGTGAGTGAGTTCCATCTAGTGATAAAAAAAAGCTGGCTTGCAGAAAACATTTAACCCTACAAAAATAAGAGAGAAACTAAAACATACAATAGGAATTCAAGTGTACATAGCTTAATGTTTAAGTTCTTAATTGTACTTTGGAATACATCACCTTGTAGGAAGAAAGTTTTGGTGGCACTCCCATATTTAATTTGATATATTTATACTTTGTGTCACAATAGCACTGTATAAAAATACTTGTGAATTTTCAGCATTGAGATTTGACAAAACTTTCAAAAGAATCATAAAGGCTAAAACTAGGTCTCTGGAGGACTGAAGATGCTATCAATACATGGAAAATATTTACACATTTCACATTAAAATATTTTCATGTTGAGAATATTCTCCATTTAATGGACTTTGCTTTCAGGTTAGCAGGTACAAAAGTACTTAGAGAAATCATTTATTTTCTCTATTTAAGCATTATGATCTACAGAAAAGGCCATTAAAGTTGTCAACAATTTCAAATTTATTAACTACAATTTGGAATTGCAATTTCCAATTTTCAATTTGGAAAATTAAAACTAATATGATTATGTTGATAAAACTCTTTCTCTCCTACTATCATTAAGTGCTCTTGCTGTTGACAACAGCAAACAAGTAATCAAATGGATCAGTTCCTCTCTTATCTCTATGCAGTGGCTTCTTCAGAAAATAAAACCCCAAATCATTTACATTATCTAATTGGCCTTGTTAATGACATTTATCTACAACTTCATCTCCCACCACTCAGTTATTTGCTCACTATACCCCACATGGATTTTCTATTTCCTGAAAATCCAACATGGCTTTTCATGTCCCAGTGCCTTCATACCTGCCCCCTACCCAGATTGCTCTCTGACATGTTCCACCCACTTACCTCCTACTCAGCCTTCCTTTGTCAACTAAAGGTCACTTTCCTCATTTTCCTACATCTGAATTCCCTGAGGCCATTATTGATTCTGATAAAATTTTCTGGTTTTACTTCACAAATTTTATTATGACCTTAGTTAATACCTTGTGTGACTATGTGTTTCATATGTTATGCTTTTAGACCATAAGTTCTACTGCAGCCCAAGAGGGAGTGAGAAGAGAGACCAGGGCAGCCTGTTGATTGAATACTTGAAAAGACCAGGACTCGATTGCATTCTCAAGAGTGTTATCTGGGAAAGGAAACTGTTTCTCAAGTGATGTTAGAAGCACTGTGTAGTCAAAACCATGGGGAGGCTCCTTCTTTCATGGTGGTGTATCACTTCCTGTTAGGCGTTTTGTCAGCTCATCTCCCCCCCACTCCCCCGGAGCTGAGAGACTCTGGAATTTA
Source organism: Callorhinus ursinus (assembly GCF_003265705.2). Classification (NCBI taxonomy): domain Eukaryota; kingdom Metazoa; phylum Chordata; class Mammalia; order Carnivora; family Otariidae; genus Callorhinus; species Callorhinus ursinus. The sequence goes on along the minus strand of NW_027397065.1, from coordinate 86,682,118 downwards.
AACTTGAAAAGTGTGACTCTGTTGATTGAAAGCCTACCTACGTTCCAGAAGAAAAGGATTGTATTCCCAATCTTGCTATTAATTTTCTCTGTGGTCCTAAGTAAAACAGTAAGCATTTCCAAATACAACTTCATCTCTTTGGCGAAATGCTGACTTAGCTCCTTAGGAAAATAAAACATTGTAATCCATTTCAGATTTTTTCAAAATGATATTGAAATGTTGAGCAATTACTTTCTTATGATGTAATATTGATTATAATCCAGCTACCTTACTGACCCAATGACATACTAATTATTGACGGAAATCGTCTGCAAAATTCTAATTCAATTAAACATAGTTGTCATCACGCTCATGGTAAAGTTGCATTCATCATCAGGACCGTTCATTGCTAGACAGTTTGAGTGTCCTGCCCAGGGTTGCTCTGTGAGTGGGTTGCTTTATAACTGAAAACCAGCCAGAGAACAATGTAAACCACACACTCAGATGCCTCACTAGATCTTTCCTCGGATATGACATGTACAAGTAAAACATTAAACTAGTAAGATGATTTCTTTCAAATACATTGAAAAACAAAAACAAAAACCTGGCTGAAGATAGATGTTTTGCTTCCCCACATTTCTGTAGGCCCACAGTTCTTCTAGAATTGGTAGAATACCATGACTTAGCAAATGATATGCTAAGTAGATTCAAATTGGATAAGCTAGAGTACCGGATTTTATTTGTATTGTCTCATGGATTCAAGTTTGTTAACAGAAAATACAGTGCCAGAAAATCTTTGCTATAATGTAAGAAAGCAGGAACACCTAATGATATTATGGGTGTATAATCAAATTCATGCTACAAAATAATATACTCTTGACATGAACTCTCTCAGGCACCATGCAATTGACTTATTTTAATGTATAGAAAAATCACATATTTTCCTCAAATTATGTGAAACACCTGCTAGCCAACTTCTTGAAGGTAATCAGGCTCTGCTAACAGGCTCTTCAAAGCAGTTTTGGATTTCATTAAAGCTCTTCCCAATGTACTTCCAGCTTCCATTCACTGCCAGTCCCACTGACAATCCCACTTGTTCTGGAATTTTTCTTATCACATCCCTTCATTTGATGGTACCAAAATCTGTACCAGTTACCTATTTTTGTGTAACAGACTGCCCCAAATTCATATCATTTATTATGTCATGGTCTCTGTTGGTCAAGAATTCAGGAGCAGCCTGGTAGCGAACTTGTGACTTAAAGTCTTTTGTGAAGCTCCAATCAGATGCTGGCTGGGGGTAAAGTTCTCTGAAGGTGTGGCTGGGGCTAGAGAATCCTCTTTTGAGATGTCTCACTGACCCTGCTGTGCAATGGCCACTGGCTACTGGCCAGGGACCTCCACTGCTCTCCACAGAGGTCTCTCAGGGGGCTGTGTGAGTGTCCTTTCAGAACAGTGTCTGGTTTACCCCAAAGCAAGTGCTTTAAGACAGCAAGCAATATAAAAGGCTTCCCTGACTCGCAACAACTCCCAGAGAGCTTACTGATCACGCGGGTTTGGCTCTGATTCAGGGTGAGCTTAGACTGCACGAAGACATGAGGACTGCACCAGAGGAGTGAAGAACACGGGGGATTTTCTACGGTTGCCCATTGTGCTTCTAGAAGTTCAGAAGAGTTCTGCATGGCCCAGGAAGGAGTAAGCGGTGAGAACAAAACTGCACGCGGGGGCGCTGTTGCTCCGGGGGGCGTGGTCAGATCTGAAGTTTGTGGGTGATGCAGCCTGGACACAAGGGGTGATCCATCGTCGTCATGTTGATGTGGAGATGTTGGGTTTGGGGAGTGGAGTGAATGATCAAGAAAGAATTCTTGAGACGTCTTCGGTGCAAAACGGGTGTTTTTATTATAGTACCTGGGCAGAGAGGGCTGCACTTGGGATTGTAAGGAGCAACTGATTGTAGACTTTGGAGATGGAGGAGGTAAAGACAGAGGGAAGTTTCCAGAAGGTTTTCATATGTAAAAGCAGACTTACAAGATCCTGGAGGCCTTGCCATTGTCAAGCTAAGGTTGTATTTCCCTCTAGCAAAGCACTAACATTAAGAGTTGGGAGTTCCTGGAGGAAACTCAACACTCTGCTTGTCTCAAGTATTTGTCAGTGGGCTGCAGATTATATGGAAATTTCATTTTATCTACATTTCCTTTTGCCTTTGTTCTCCACATCAGTGTTATCAGGTTGAGGTGTGTGTCTGTGCACGTGTATTTTTAGGTTTTTGGGTTTTTTTTAATGTGAAATCTGAACTTTTTAGAAAATAAGCTTTTTGCTTTAAAATAATTTTAGATTTGAAGAAAATCTGTAAAGATCACACAGAGAGTTCCAGTATAAGTTTCATCCAATTTTCCCTAATGTTAACATCTTATGTAACCATGGCACAAACACAGTTCATTAAAGGTGGGTTGAGAATAGTATTCTGAACTTCTTAGCAGCTTAAACAGAGAGGGAAAAGAGACCCATTTTATAATGGCCCTAAGAAAGAAATATAATTTATGTAATAGAAGCATGTCTATTTCTGATACTTAATCCTGAGACTCTTTTCTCCCAAGAGTTCAAAGTCATGAATAAAGTGCTCAATGATATCTCCGCAATAAATCCTGTTGAGTGCCAGGCTCAACCTGTCCATAACCATTGTAGTGGCTGGACTGGCCCTTATGGTTCTTAGGATTGCAAGATGACAAAGGTTTATTACTTTCAAGTCCTAGAAATTGCATGGCACACCTGGAGCCACACAGAGAGGTCATGGGGGTTGGGGGAGAGGGCCTGGGCTCTGGTTTTGGGGGGTTGAGGGTGGGGGCCTAGGGTTTCATGGGCTTGTTCTTTATTGGTGAATTTAAAACATAACAGGGGGCGGGGTGCACCTGGGTGGCTCCGTCAGTTAAGCATCCGACTCTTGATCTCAGCTCAGGTCTTGATCTCAGGGCCATGAGTCGGGATCCACACTGACAGTTGGATCCCAGAAAACGTAAAGGGGGGGGTGGGTGGTTAAAGTTGGGGGAAGAGAAATACAAGTGACCCAAACGGTCATTTACTGAAGTCAACAAAGACCTCTAAAACAAAGGAGCCTGGGAGCGGGGAGGAGGGGGTGGCCTGGCTCCTTATCCAGTCCTGCTTCTGGCGGTACTTACTCAAGATAGCCCTCTTTAAAGTGGATGTCTTCCCAATCAAAGCTTAAGTCAAGCCCTTGACTTGCCTTATAAAGAAAGAAAACCCAACTGTCAGTGTTTACACCACAAGTACCTGACACAATTCCTGTGATTCTTTCTCCTTCACCCTTTCTTCTGGGATAAAGGCAAAGGGCATTTCCACATCAGTGTCACCAACAAGAGCCTAGCCAATGCATTAGAGACTCACAGATCTGGGGGCCTCCTGGAGCTAACGTTCACCCTCAGATCTCTTCAGATGTCAGCTTTGCCACCCCCTTGGATAAATTGTCCAGGACACTTTGTATTTCTGAGTCTCAGTTTACTCATCTGTTGAGAATAACAATGGGTATCTTGCATGGTGGTTTAACAATTTCGCATCATGTGTGTTTTGTTTTGTATTAATCTGTAGCAGGTCTTGTGAGGGAAGTGGTGGCATGAAGGGTCTTTTTTTTTAAGATTTTATTTATTTATTTGACAGAGAGAGACACGGCGAGAGAGGGAACACAAGAAAGGGGAGTGGGAGAGGGAGAAGCAGGCTTCCTGGCAAGCAGGGAGCCCGATGTGGGGCTCCATCCCAGGACCCTGGGATCATGACCTGAGCCAAAGGCAGACGCTTAATGACTGAGCCACCCAGGCGCCCCAGGAAGGGTCTTGATAGTAATGACGATGAGGGATAGCTCAGTTTTATAGACTATCACGTGGCAATGAGTTCAAGGTTATGTTCTCTGGCACATAATGGAGGGCAGATATTCTAGGTTGTTTAATTTCAGGCCTCTTTACAGTTACTTGAGCTTGAAATGGCCGGGACATCTTCTTTGGACAGTGAGGACCCCCTGGGGGGAGGGTGCCCATTCTCCACGGTGGGTGAACATGGATGTGCACATGCATCCCAAATCTCAGAAATCCATCATCCTATTGGAACTCAACAGCTGCTCCTACTCATCTTGCCCCTTGTGGTGCTATTAAATTTCAGGTTTTTCTTAAGCTTCAAAAATAAGTTAACCATTGTATTAGTCTTTTTTTTTTTTTTCCATGTAAGAAACCTCCTGAAAATTTCAATAGTTTACAAGGGTCATTGGTCTGCAGGTAAGCTGTGGTTACATTGATCAGGGCTGTTTGACTGTGTCATGTCCTCCAAACTTCCAGAAAGTTTCAGGTATGCTTCCCTGTCTTCATTCCAGAGCACAGGTTGAATGGGGCAGGGGCTGCCAGAGTGGACACAGGTGCACAAGAGCCAAGCCAACCTTCACAGGTATGTTTAAAGCCTCATTCAGTCAGATCCACTAACTGTTCCTTGGTTAATGTAAGCCACATGGCCAACTCCACTATCCACTGTTACTTCTACAAATAACCCTACTGTCATGGGACAGTAGTGAATAGAGACAAATAATCTGATCGGCCACACCAGAGTTTGACTATTAGGTTGGATTCTGAATGACTACTCTGATCAATGGGTAGTGAGCAGAAATCTGGGCTTCTTTGACTATAAGCACCAAACTCATCTCAAGCATGTTCTCTCTTCATCGGCTAGACAGGGGTCCTCCAAAATGTGTACTGTGTCTGGCTTCTTCAAGACATCAGAAATTCCACAGTAATTTTAGCCTTTACAGTATAGCAGATTTTATCTTTTCAATTTAATTCTCTATGGTTTGTTTCCGATGTGGCTTTATGTGTCTGGATGCATTAGTATACATGTTTTTGGGGTAGGGTGAGATGGTGATGGGTAGCTACCTGACCTTCTGTTGAAGTAGGTACTAATAATATGATTCTCATGTTTTAGGGACTCACTCAATTTAAACTATCAACAAACCATGGGTAGTGAAAAATCACCAATAGATTTTGAATGACTGCCAAAGCACAGATCAGTTATCCAACCTTGTTCTCATAACCTTGAGCAAAGATGTGTTCTAGAACTATTATATCAGGGGAAAATGTAGAAGAAAGGACCACTTCACTGAGTTCTAAAACACATCAGATACTAGTAAATGTAGGGTTGCTCCCTATAATGTAATCTGATATTCTCTAGGTTAAAAGAATGAGTAAAATTTCCTCCATATCTAGAAGCCTAGATTATATTTTAAATCATATTTTATCCAATAGACTGGTTTTATAAATACATTTGGTCAGGAGTTTCCGTTTACAAGCTATTTCCCCACATTAGTTCTATAAAATCTTACTTTACCAGGGCATTCATAGGCATTGTCAGCCCCCAAAATAGTAAGCATATTTGGGAAATTATTACAACAAATTATTTGTTATGATTTTAGTCAGAAGACTGAATCAACTTCTGAGGGGCAGGACACAATATTCATAGTTACCCAGAGTCTCTGGACCCAAGATTCTTTGCTTTAGGGTGCATCTTGGACAATGGTTTTCTGTAGAACAATAAGGGAAAGGCTTCTCTGGTGGTACATAACCCCCCCCCCCATGCTGCTTGGGACTTCAGTGGGGCTTCCTGTTGGGAAAGCAATGGATGCCTGGGCTCCCAAGTGACTGACAGGGCCCACCCCACCCAGATGAACACCTTATGGACAGAAGTTCATTAATTAGCAGCAGTGTAGGGGAGAAGGCAGGGACCTGGAACAGCATCCTCAACTAGTACACATAGCCAGCAGATGTGGCTCAGGGTCAGGTTCCCTGGGGGAAGATTTGTCCCTTCACAGGCACTGCATTGGCTTCTGCCCCCAACAGACTTTGAAAGCCTTATCCTCTTCTAGATTCAGCCACTTCCTCTTAGAAACACAGCTACTTCGCCGGCAGAAGAGAAGCCCATGTTTCCCTCTGCGTTTAAATTCTCCTTTCTGCTGTGTGCTTGAGTCCAAACAATAAAAGATAATATGGTGCCACAGACAGCCAGGTAGAGTGAAGAGGATTCTCTTTACATCTGTAAAATTAACTATCATCATAGATGAAAGAAGCAGGAAATACTTAACTGAACAAAGTGAAGGTAGGTTAGGTAGGACATTTTATGCAAAGAAACAGGGCTTGCACAAATAGCTGGGGGACAGCAAACCTGTTCCCTAGCAAGTGGTACCGTGTTTGGCACAGCCTCAATGGTCTATTTTTAAGAAATGTTAAATACAAAGTACTGAGCATTTTCCAGCAGAAGCCTCAGGCTTAGAGTCTGATGAATTGCATAAGAGAGGAAAGAATTCTGTTTTTGAATAAAATTTCTAGGCCAAGTTTAGGTGGTTTGCTAAAAAGTGCAATTTATCTTGATAAACAGGAATATTCTTTTTTTAAAAAAAGATTTTATTTATTTATTTTAGAGAGAGAGAGAGCATGAGAGCAGGGGGAGAGGCAGAAGGAGAGAGAGGAGGCGGAGCAAGACGGCGGAGGAGTAGGAGACCTGGATTTCGTCTG
>NW_027397065.1:86663538-86665585 GCF_003265705.2 Callorhinus ursinus | reverse complement strand
GACTTTGACATGGCTCAGAAACACTCAAAAGCAGAAGTTGCAAAACTAGGCCCCTAAGAAATCACAGCCTTCTGAAAAGCAAGCCAACGTTTAAAACATACACTTAATACATTGAAATTCAAACCATAATTCAGAATCTTTATTAAAAAGTATTTGTGTGTGTGTTTAACTGTCTGGAGATTCATTGGATCCCATCAGCCTCCATCATGCTCTCGGCTGGTGACCACTTTAAACAACGTCTGCTGTCCTGATTCTTGAGATGGCTGTCTTTATAACTTTAATCATCATAAAATAATGTATGCTTTATGCTGATGTATTTGTATATTCTTACACACACACACACACATACACACACACACACATATATATCACATTCTCAACCTCTAACATAAACAATTTCTCACATTGGATGAGGAAGAGAGAGATACAAAGCATGTGTATAATTTAGAGCATTTCAAACATCCCCCCAGTGTACTTGAATGCACACACCAAGTAAATTGTGAATCACAGCTAAGACTGACTCTAATTTTTCTCAAATTTGGGAATTTCACATGGAGCTAAACATGCATCATAACTGTCCTGAGACAGTGAGGGCTAGGTTCCACAAAACCTGGAGCCTTCCTGCTTGATGAAAATAAAAAATATTACAAATCTAGGTCTAGGGAATTGAAACATACAAATTCAAAATTAAATTCAAATTCAAATTTAAATATCTCACATGCTCATATGTTTTTTTTTCTTCTTCTTCTTTTCTTGAGCTGCAGTGATATATTTTGCAGAAACTCTAGGTTGCTGTTACCCCCATAAAACTGGCTGCCAAGAATTAGACCCCTGCCAGCCAACACCATCTTGGAGTAAAGAAAATGTCAGGCGGAAAGCTGTAACACATTCTGGATGAGAGCACATGGAATCCATTTCCTGCTTGGCCTCATAGCTGTTTCAGACGTGGAGGTGATGGACTTGGAGTCTGTGCTCCTGTGAATGTCACACTTCTGTGTCAGGGCTGGCCTTGTGCCCAGCAGCCACCTCGTGGGTATGATCCCAGTCCTCGCAGGCCATGCCACCCGCCTCCCAATCTCTCCTTTCCCCATTTCCTGAATCCTTACTGTCTCAGCTCTGTAATCTTATCATTTACAAAAGGCCACGTTGGTGTGGATTATTTACAAAGTTCAGGGTAGGACCCAGGACTTTTTAGCAAATTTTACTGGGGTTGGGTATTTCCCATCCCTCTGAGATGGCATTTTTAATAAATAAGATCAGTGCTGGAGAATAGCCAGACCCTTCACGGAGGGTATGTCCGGGGTGGGGGTCAGAGAAGAAAGAATGGACACAGGAAGTACCAGGACACGATTTTTCCTGTTTGAATGTCAATCTAAAAGCTAGCTCTAGATCCTTTCTAGAAGTTTATGAGGGAAAACAGATGAAATCGGTTCCTAAATTAGAGTCCAAAAGGCCATCTTCTAATCAGATTCACAAAGGAGCTGGGTCTCCTTCTCAGTCTTATGTCTCTGGAAAGTGGAACCATGCATTTGGTCACCAGTGTCCACTTGACAGATCCTTCTTCTGGTCACACATTCCTTTGATGAGGCCATCGGCCATTTGGGACTGACTGCTCTATTGCTCAGGTGGTCCTGGGTGTTGTCTGAAGAGAATCCAGCAGCTCCCAACAGGGCTGTGAGTCAGAAGGAACAGGAGTTTCTTTGGCTAATTTGGACTTTGAAACAATTGGGAAAATGGCCTTCTCATCTGGACATGTTGTGTTCGGATGCTGCTAACACTAATGCTTGATACAATTCTTAATGAGCATATTTTGGTAGGGCAATTATTGACTGTCTTTGGTCAGAATTGACATTAAGATCAAGTAAGATGGAACAAACAGAGAACTAATAGTAGTTATAGTCTGTGCCAAATGCCACTAAACCAAAAGGAAACAAACACTGAATTAAGTAAGAGATTTTAATCTAAATAGGTACAAAAGACCTGTCCCAAACTGTAGAATTTTTAAAAAGGGAAAGGGGTGGGGGGGAGAGGAGGAAGGAAGGAAGGA
>NW_027397065.1:86653964-86663438 GCF_003265705.2 Callorhinus ursinus | reverse complement strand
GGAGGGAGGGAGGGAGAGAGGGAGGGAGAGAGGGAGGGAGGGAAGGAGGGAGGAAGGAAGGAAGGAAGGAAGGAAGGAAGGAAGGAAGGAAGGAAGGAAGGAAGGAAGAAAAGAGAAAAAAGACCCTTTATAAATCTTGGAAACCATCAGATTACAAGGTTTATTATCTAGCCTTGAACTCCTGATTTTTCAGTTATTTGGCAATTTTTTAAAAACTTAATTTTATTTTGAGCTTTCCTAAGCAGGCATTTCCTAGCTGTTTTGATTACCCTTCCATTTCAGTGTGAAGCGGTATTGGCTCCGTTGCCACAGTATTTAATTTAGAGTAGGTGGTTTCATAAATCCACTAAGAGTACGGGGGCAGGGAATCAGTTTGGTTATTTTCTCTTTTGGGAGAGTATAGTACACTGCAGACATAATTGGAGATGCTCAGCCTTGAGTGGTTCTTATTCTCCATGCTGAGGGGCTAGTATTCTTGATAGCTGTTTTATGTTACCTTCTAGAAAATGCTACCCTTATATGATATGAAGAGGGAGAAGGCATTAGTTCTAATTGTGACTTGTTCAGGAGATGGGGGATTTCAATTTGTAGGCCTGTTAGGATATCATGGGAATCAGGGGGAGTGCTGTTGGCATTTTGGAAGGTACATTCTTCACTGTAGATTGCTGTCGTTCACATTGTAGGATTTTTGGTAAGCCTAGCACCTTTCTATAGTAGTACCTTGTGTCCCACTGAGGCAGTATAACAACCAAAAATTTCTGCACATTTCCACGTGTCTCATAGAGCAGGAGTATTAACCATGCTTGGGATTAAGATTCTTGGTGGCACCAGGCCATGTAGATCTGTTGACCATGTTGGTTTAGAACCTCTGGGAAAGAGATCCAAAGCCATAGGCTACATAATATTTTATTTCAAAGGGTCTCTATAGGGTCTGGCTCAATGTATTTGGGTTAGAACCATGGTTCACAGGCTGCAGCAAAGGTGTGGGGCCAAGCATAGACCACTTATTCTCATTAAAATCAAAATGGCACTTGGGTATGTCTTGAGGGTGGCCATAAGCAAGGTAGAAATGCAAGTTGTTGCCCAGCTGTGAACTACAGGGACAAAAGCATTGGCCCACAGGGAACCTGAATAAACACTGGTGGCCCTCAGAGGGCTTAGTAAGCAGGTTCACCTAAGGCAAGGCTGCTTGGTTGAAATGCTTAAGGAGACAGGCCCTTCTCCCCTTCTCCCGCAAACCACAACCATGTGGAGGCTCAGTTCTGCTCATGACTGGGTGGGAAATTCTACCTAATTCAGGAGTTCAGTATTAGGAGTCCCATTTTGCTATCCCATCGAAGATACATTCTTTAGTAGCTCCCCACCCCGCCCTGTCCAGGAGCAAGCTGCCTCCAGAGATAATTGTACACAATTACTGTTAGTCCATAAAGTAACAGGGCATAGTCCTCATCCCTGCAAGAGTCCCCTTTGGTGGGAAAAGCTGCAAAACTGGGATGTGATCTCAAATCCCCATCAGTTTCTTTGCTTGTTAGAGATTCACATTCTCTAATTTATGCAAATAATTGTGTATACAGTGTCATTCAATTAACCTAAAATATAGTCCAAAACACTTGGGTTTTGAGGGCTGGTGAAACTGCTAGAAATGTTCTGGGGAACATTATGGCTTCATGGAGGAAGGAATTCAACTAATGTCATTATGTAGGAAAGTGTGAGAGGTTGGACAGAGAATGCCGATGGTTTCATATTAAATTGTTTCCTTATAAAAGTGATTTCAAAGACTACAGATAACATCTGACATGAAACATAAAAGAGAGTTACAATGTAAGTTAAAATAAGACTTCATGAGTTTATGTTGCTTTATTTGCTTCTTTATACAACAGGTACACAGAAGGACCAAATCACATTTGGGAAAAATAGCTGTGGAATTTGGTAATAAAGGGTTTTGTTTCCATGAGTTGTTTGAAGCTAGTATGAGACAACTTTTGCTATAGTACTATCAAATTTTCCCTGTGATCCAGCTAAGAAGAATGAAGACCTCTGGAGCCCCATTTGGTGGCAGGTCACAGTACTTTCTGGAAGGCAATCACACTGCTGGACAATTGGTTAGGTCTGGGATGCTATAGGGATATGGGTCAGTGTGTGACTGAACTGGCCTTGGAACCGAGATATGGGATCCTTCCAATAAATTGTCACCAGTTTCCCACCAATTTTCCATATCCTCTTGGCCACATTAACAATAGTAATGTAAATATTTATAGGGGCACCTGGTCAGCTCAGTCAGGAGAGCGAGTGGCTCTTGATCTCGGGTTGTGAGTTCAAGCCCCATGTTGGGTGGAGAGATGACTAAAAATCAATCAATCAATCAATCTTCATAGTCTGTTAACCTAGATAATCAGTCAACATGCAGTAATGCCTCCGCCTGTTGATACTGGTAGTTATTGCAGAGTAGGCATTGTGAAACACAACCCATAGTGGTTTGCTTTTTAATCTTCAGAAAAAAATCGTTTTTAAAAAAAGTTACTGTAACATTTTCTAGGCTAATCCTCTGGAATCCCATCAAGGATGGGAACCTAGTCTCTAGTGATCACCACACGGGGCCGCTCTGAACCTAAACCTCCTGTTGACTAGAGCCAGCCTAGACCTGAGAGGCATCATCCCCCCTCCCCGCCCTCAGGGCACAGAGAGATGGACCCCAAGTGGTCCATGGAGACTTCTGGGTTCTGGGCCTGGACCAAAACCCTGAGGGTTTAGTGCCATTGGCGTTTTGAGATCATGAGAGTGTTTTACTGAAATAAAGACTGCCTCTTTTCACCATCCTCCGGATAATGCATTCTTTCACCAGCGCCTTGGAGAAACATGAACGCAGGGGTACTTTCAATCTTCACAAAGAGCAAGCTTCATATGACTCAGGATGGGTGAGTCATCCCAGGGTTAAGTGTGTGCATCCTCTTATGAAAATCCCTTCAAGAAAAGACAATGCTAGGCCAGGATGGCTCATTTTAGATGTGCACAAATCCTTTACGAAATTGGAAAAATTGAGCATTTTTACAATTTATGTAAATTAACAAAAGGAGAAAAATCATGTTTGATGACATGGGCATACCCCATGCCATGTCAATCATGGTCTCTGGTCTTACTCGGCTCGGGGTAACCATGACAGAATCCCACACACAGGTGGCTTAAACAACAGACATTTATTTTCTCATAGTTCTGGAGGCTGGAAGTCCAGGTTCGAGATTTCTCCTGAGGTCTTTCCTCTTGGCTAATAGACGGCCACTTTCTCCACTTGCTGTGCCCTCATGCGGCCCTTACTCTGAGCACAAACTCCTGGTGTCTGTTCCTCTTATAATGACACTAGTCTTAGTGGCTTCACCTCATGTCCTTATTTAGCCTTAATTACATCTCTAATGCTCTGTTTCCAAATATGATCAGGTTAAGGGTGAGGCTTCAACCTCTGACAGGGGGCAAAATTCAGTCCTTAAACCCCTCATGCCAGGGCCTTTCTGCTTGTGCAATATGATGGGCTCACACGGGAAATCAGGCTGTAGGATTGACTCTCATTTGTGCTCATGTAGGAACATTATGCCAAGCAGCACATGAACAAGCTTGTATTTTTCTATTGGTCTCAGATCCCCTGAATTGGGCAGGGGCTGACAGGAAATGAAGTGGAATGAGATAGAGAAATACATTCCAAGCACAGTTCTGAGCAAGTTAGTCATGGCTGTCATGGGTCAGAGGCTGGCACTAACAGGGCTCTGAAATCCGAACCTCATATGGATCAATGAACTTCTCAGAGATACAAATTCTGGTGCGTGTCTCCAGAAGGCAGCCTGGATGCAAGCTGTCCTTCCCAGAAATGCCTCCCCAGGGCCCCTGAGTTAGAGAAAGCTGATCCATCGCACTACCTTAATAAGAACCAGAGGTATAAGTTCTTGAAATGATATATTAGTAACATGATATTTTTCTTCTGTTGAAAATTCCCCTGGATCGTTCACAGCGGAACACATCTGTGAGATGGACAAATATGGTGCCCAGCTGTCTCTCTGTCGCTAGTTCTGAGTTCCAGTAGGACTGTGGCATCCACCTGGGCTCTCTCAGGGCTTAGTTCTAAGCTAGATACAGGACAGGATGCATGTAATATGGCAGATTGCCCATATGCTCCATTACTCCCCATGGCCTAATCCTTTACCACCGTGGAGGGCTTAGGCCTTGGGGTCCCTCTACCTTTCTCTACAAGCCCATGCTGCATCCATTTCTTTCCCAATGGCCCTTGTCCTTTGGCAGTTCCTGCCTGACAAACCCCAACCTTGGAGAAGACCCTTTCTCTGTCAGCACTTGGACTACTGAGTATTCTGAGAAATTAACTGTTCCATATGGGATCCAGATTTCAGAGCCTTGTTCTTCCCAGGCTCTGACCCTTGGAACAAAACATTCACATGACTTAAACTTGCTTAGACATACAATTGCAATTTTCTTCTTCATCTCATGTTATTGCCTTTCCAGCCAGTCCCTGGACAACTCAGGTGATCTGAGACCAACAGGAAAAATATAAGCTTGTTAACCTGCTGCTCCTCATAATGTTTGTACATGAGCACAAATGAGAATCCTCCAGCCTGCTCCAGGTTTCACCTCATTTCCAGGGCAGGCACATCATACTGCAGAGACAGAAAGCCTTGGCATGATGGGCCATCATTCAATGGAAATGGTGCCTCCTGTTTTGCCAATTTGTAGAAATGAATACAATTCCTCTGAATTGTTTCAGTTTCACAAAGGATTGTGCATATGGGAAACAAGCCCTTCTGCTTCGAGTTGTCTTTATTTAAAGAGGTGTTCCATAAGGAAACCCCTGACCCCTGGAATGCCCCCCACCATGCTTGCTCACCAAAACCATCACCACCAATGCATAAAATTACTCTGCATAGCTATTCAGTTTCTCTCTTCTCCTTCCCTGGGAATCTATGTCCAAATGTTTCCAATCTCCTCTGTTCCCCTCACTCTCAACCCAGAGAGAAGCCAGAAACCATCTGAAGTGAACATCTTCAGTTGCCCTGTTCCCCACCACCACCCTTACCTGGGCCTATCCCTCCAGGTACATGGAGCATGTGTGTTTCTTGTCATTTAAACACAATCCCTGGGGCACCTGGGTGTCTCAGTCGGTTAAGCATCTTCCTTCTACTCAGGTCATGATGTTGGGGTCCTGGGGTGGAGCCCTACATCGGGCTCCCTTCTCAACGGGGAGCCTGCTTCTCCCTCTCCCTCTGCCACTCCCCTGCTCTATCTCTCTTTCTCTCTCAAATAAATAAATAAAATCTTTAAAAACATAAAAAATAAATAAACACAATCCCTCCTTTAGGACAGTAAATCCCATAACTGCTCTTCTGTTCAGGAGTGTGGATTCACATAATATCTTTAAAGCTTCCTAGTAATTTTATTAGCATAAATTATTAGTGCTTAAATGGCAGGATGAAAGATATACATACTGTTTGAGAATTTGGGTGTATGGTGGTAAATGGGCCCACAGGTAATTTAGACAGTTTGCCTCACACTGTGTATGAGTGCACCCACATCCTTATATGCTCCCTAATTCATTATGCATGCTGCAATTAAAAAAAAAATTGCCTACCCAGTAAGAAGGAACTGATATTTTATTGTTTAAAATTTGTGACATTTTTCTAGGGGGCTTTTTTCCCAAGGACTTATTGACCTTAACTGAATTTTTTCTTTTGTCATTGCCTCTAATAATCTATCTCCTCTCCTAGAACATTTTCTTAAATTTCCATATTGGCATGGATAGGAGATTGAAGCAGATTACAAACCAAACATTAACAATTATTCTGTGCTAATTATGTTTCAGGAATTGTGCTTAGTGTTTTAATTCTATTATCTTATCAGTATGGTAATATAGAGCATGGCTGAAAGTTTCACTCTTATCAGGTTTCCCTAATATGCATATAATTGCCCCCATACTAACCAATACCTGCTCTTACAAGTTAATTTATACCAAACCTCTATTTGTTCCATGAATGAACAGGTCAATGCTAATAACAGTAAGGACTTTCATATGTGCGGGTCAGTCCACATCTGATTATTTTCTTGTCAACATTCACATGACTCATCTCATTGGCTGAATTATAAATCTCTATTTAATTTCTGTGAATGTAGTGGTCACTCAACAAGACTTTTTCTTTCTCTTTTTTAATAGGACCAAAGAAGTAAATTGGTGTCTAAGATTTACATAAATGTATGTATAAAACAGATCCCGAAGCCCTGCTGCGGCATCTTAGCGCGGCTCTGGAGGACTGCGCCCCCTTTGGGGAACATTGGGTATTGCACTTTGCTGAAATCCCCGGAGCCTCCACTCTGGGCGGCCTACCAGCAGGTGTAGACACAACCTCCAGCTCTGAATACAAACCTGAAGTTTCTTTATTGGTTTGAAATATACTGGGCCTTGGCTGGCCAAATAGGAGAGCAGACATATAGAAGGGGGACTTAAACCTTCGTAGATAGCATTATTTTTACCACGTGTGCACACTTGCAAAGTTGACATTGAGATCCAGTCAACTCAGCAGCTGCTTCTTTCCCTAGGCCAGGTGTGGCCTTGGCAGAAGGCCAGTCTCTTTCTGACTCAGCTGTGGCTGCAGCACGTCACCCTGAGACCAGGTCCCCAGAACTGGATGGAAAGGGGATTTGTAGGGCTCTCAGCGGTGGGAATGGCTGCCAGGTCCATTTTATGCATTTTAATGACACAGAGAAAGTCGCGGAGGGGCTGATGTGTGTCTTGATTCCAGTGGTTCAGTCCCTGCATCCTTCTGAACCCTCCTCTCTGGACGCTGAGATGCCCACAGCCCACGGGGTCCCTGGCGCACAGTGTCCCCAGCCCGCAGTGTCCTCAGCCCTCGACTCAGCCGGCATGCCCTGTCCCTCCAGTCTGCGGGGGAGTTCCTGCCCAGGAGGGGAGGCCCCTCTGCAGAAGATCTGGGAAAAGTCAAGAGCTGGGCCAGGCCCAGCCGCACCTCGGGCTCTCAGGTGTTGTCTCTGCCGTGTCCTTTCAAAGAGCACGCACTTCACCTAATTTATTTTCAATATTGCAACCTTACCAGACTGCCATTTTGATAAAGGACTGTGGCTGAATCAACCTTTACAGGTAATAACTTTACCAGATAAAGTTGACTCATTGTTTTTCTATAAAGTTCAGTTGTCAAATTCCACTGCAGCTCAAGTTTTTAAAATAGACCTTTTTTTTCCCCCAGGGCCTCCTATTTGTTTTTCCCTCCTACCTTTTGGAAAGCTGCCTTGCATGGCATGGAAAGTTCCAGAGGAATGACCGTGATGGAAGCTAGAAATTACAAGTGATATGACTGGTCCTTATGGAGTTTATGACCATAAATGTATAAAAGGGGGAAACCCACTAGTCCCAACTGATGTTTATTCAAACCCAATACATTGAAAGACTTTGAATTTAGAAATAACTGCATTTATGTAATTATTCTATAAATGTCTTTTGAACCATTGCTTTGCATAGTTGCACACCTCTGTGGTAGACACAAGAACCCCCTCCTGTTTCTTTTCTCCCCCTGGGGCAGTTCATCCTTGTGCACAGCATCATGGGTTCTGGCACATTCCTGACCCCAGCAGGGTCCAGTTCAGTCCTGCAGGGCAAATGGCCAGACCCTCACCCCCTCCTCACGTCATGTGTCAGAAGTCAAACCCAGCTGCTCCTACCAGCCCCCATCTGCCGCCGCATTGTCATTTCCTCTGTGGGTGTCAAGAATTGGCACATGACCAGGATTTGCCTTCATGGGAGCTAAAATTTGATTCAGCATTTCCCAGAACATCCGGTCTCCGCATCCAGAGAATTCGTGATGCTCTCTTTCCCTTCCGTAACTTTGGTCCCTCACCCCACGCCAACACTTAGCCCCCATCCTGATCATTGTCGGTTTTCCTTAACTAGCCCCCACTTCACTGTTATTCCTCCAGCTCTCCTTCCATCCCCCTTCACCCATCCCCCTCCCCTTCTTAATCCAGTCTGTCCCACCTGCTACAATCCACTTGATCCACTCTGATCAGCAGGTTTAATGTCAAGGGCTTTAGGGCCATTTACAACATGGCGCCAGCCCTCATGTTTCTCTCTCTTTCCTGACTCTTCCTTCCACCAAATCTCTGCTTCAGGCTCATTGATTAATTTGGGGCCCTAAAAATATGCCAGGTGCTTTTTTGTTCATTCGATTCTCTAGTCTTTGGTGTCTTTCTTCCCTTAGTATTTTTTAACTTAATTTTGTTCACACTTCAAAAGTTTCTCCATCTTGAGTAACTCTTACGCTCTAGTTCTCCACTGTCTTCCTCGTCTAAGCTCTAATTATTGTCTGCCCCATTGACGGGCCTTTTCAGTCATGCCCCCATGTTTTTGTAGCTTCTGTAGAACTACACATGAGCTTTTCTGCATCACTGGCCTCAGACCATCCTGTTTCCATCCAGGCTGGGCAATATGGTCTCCACTCTTCATCATCACCGATTGATTTTGCTTCATTAGCTCAGCATACATTTATTAGGCATTTATTGTGGGATGGTCACGCTGCTGGGCAGTGGAGTTATAGAGTAAATACAGCGGACCCGCTGGGCCCAGGGCACTCACAATATAGTAATGACCGCCCACATAAAAATAGGCAAGCACAACTCAATGAAGAAACAATTTAGCCAGGTGCTGTGATAATAGGTTTGGGTCTGATGCATCTAGATTGAAATCTCTGCTCTATCATTTATTATTTCTGCCTCACTTAGTATCTGTGCTCAGTCCCTTCCTCTGTAAGGTGAAATTAACAATACCTTTATTACAGGAAGGTTGTGAGGATGAATGTGATTATCTTAGCCCAGCACCTGGCACTGTGTTTAAACACAACGGTGGGTCCAGGTTGTTACTCTAACTCAGCCCAGACACCAGGGAAACTGTCTGGGAGGGACGCAGGGGATGTTTCCCATGTGGGGATAGTGGCATTAGGGTAACAGGGTAAGATTTGAAAACTTAGTAAACTGCTTTTCTCCATTGCAAGTCTGAGTACTGATTCTCCTGGAAAAAAAAAAAAAATCTGCTCTGTGGAAGGATTTGATGCAAAATACAAGAAAGAAAAAATGATGAATTAAATTTCAGTTTCCATTCGATGTGCTTAGGCAGCAGTATTACAATTAAGCAATGTTGTTTTAGAAGAGAATTTTCCATATTTCTGTGAAACTCCTCTTTTGAAATTTTAAGGCATAAACTTGGATAATCGAATCTATAGAACTTCCCTCTAATTCAAAATTATAACCCTCCTCCCACTTATGAGAGTGGAAATAAAAAAGAAGTCTATCCTTCTCTGGCCAAAGAGTTGTGGAAAGGAGCGGGGGAGAGGAAGGTATCAGTTCTCCCATACCTTGAAAGGCCAAGCAAGGAAGCTTCTCCTCCAAGCTTCTCCAAGCAAGGAAGCTTCTCCTCCAAGC